>NW_022280153.1:93264-289033 GCF_004355925.1 Anarrhichthys ocellatus | reverse complement strand
ATATATATATATATATACACATATATATATATATACACATATATATATATATACACATATATATATATATACACATATATATATATATATTAGTGCTGGGCAACAATTAATATTTTTAATCGCGATTAATCGCATGATTTTTTTGCCATTAATCGCATTGTTATGCGCAAAGTTCAATAATGAATTCAAAAGTAGTGTATTGCGCACTTATTTTAAAAGTACTGCTATATGAACAAAAGTGCAATAACATTTGGTTTGCAAACACTTTAAACAAATAAGGTTATTTTTAACAGCAGTATTCCCTTTACACAGTAGCAGTTAAAATACAGTTATAATGATTCTGATAATAGATACTCAGCCGGTGTTCATAACTTTATCTTCATGTGTGTAATAGATGCAATTTGAAATATACAACTTGAAAACTGCAAACCTATCTAATTATTTTTTTTGTTTGCTAAACTAAATGATATGCTTATTATACATATTCCAAACAAAAACACTTTAAAAACTCGACAATATGTATTTTAATATTGTCACTGTTGTAAATTGTTTGATTGCATGATTTACTTTTATTGTGAAGAGCATGAAAACGGAAGTGCTTTTAGTTTGAAGAGACAGGACGTAGAATGGTACATGTTCGCTAACAATGTTGATGAAACGTAGAAAACCACATGTCGGGTGCAAGAGCGCGTTGTGTTCACTGTAACACTGTAATAATACAGTTCAGACAGTAAAGTATTCCGTTCAAACAAGACGTGTCTTGGTCCTCACTTGAAGCTCCACTTCACAACAGTCACGTTTGATCCTGTAACGAGACATCACGCTCGCGCGTGTGTGTGTGTGGGTGTGTTTGTGAGACAGGAGTGAATGACGGTGACGGAGTGTATGAGGTGTTCCGAACCCGGGGGGGAGAAGGAAGTGACGTCACTGCTTGCTGCCTTCATTAACGCGATAATAACGCATTAACTTGCCCAGCACTATTAATCTATATATATATATATATATAAGAGAGAGAGAACCAGAACTACGCATGGCCGACTGTCAGACCTTGCTGCTGTAGTGAAATGGGAGGTTTTCTAAGGGGACTCTGGTGCGCATAAGCGCTACCACTTGCGTCCAAAGGGAACGCCAAAGTCGACTCGAAATAAAAGTTTCTTTAATGTATGAGATGCACCAGATTATGTGTCTCAATAATTCCGACAGACTGATACGTTATCTGATGAGTATACTATTGCTGTCATATTTCCTATTTTTCTCCCCCACATAATAAGAATTATAACGAAGGAAATACATTTTCTAATGGCCAGGTCTTTCATGGTTAAACACTGACAATTGCACAAATATACATTGTTTGCTTGAGTTGTCAGAACATTTTTAAATTCTCCGACTGATCTTGAATGTGGAAAACACAATTTAGGCCCGAGCTATTTCTATTTAAAAGGCTTGAGATTCCAACACGTGTCCTTTTAGTGCACCGATGCAACATCGCGCCGCCCAGGTTACGAGACAGAGTCATTTTCATCCGCCATTTTCCACTATTTGCTCCTGAGAGAGCGCCATGCGGCAAACCTTTTTTTGGAACAGAGGTGATATGTTGCCGACGTGCTGGGTTTTATTACCACCAGGCGAAGTTGTGCAACGAAGGAGAGCAGGGAGGGTCAAGAGAGAGAGAAATAAAAAGGAGGAAACAGTGTATGAAATTGGACTCAAAGCTTTACAAGCCTCCTGAGAGAGAAAAAGGGGAAGAGAAATGGAAGGTCTTACGGAGTCAAATTAGATATACTGAAAGGAACCCTTGTTAAAAAGGAATAAAACCCATTTCTCTTAGCAGGTTACATATCTCGCCGAGTTATGTAACAAGTTAGGAGAGAGGGTGTTGCGCACCGCAACGTCCTCGTATGATAAAATATTCACATGGCTGCATATTCAAACAGGCAGGAGTTGTCACACTCCTCACCGCCGCCTCCGTGAAGAATGCGAACTTAAAGGCCACGGACTTCATTTTGCTGTGACTGGCTGTAGATTTATCATGACGCCAAGTGTTTTATGACCATGAAGATTCTCTTGTGTTCCCCTGTCTGTATCTCTTTTGTTTGTGTGTGTTTGGCGTGGTGTCCCCTCCCTGTTGTTCTTCCCGCTGTAGTTTATCCTCATCATTCACACCAGCCTCTCATCAGCCAGTCAGCTTGCAGTATATCTACCCGGGCTCCTCAACCATCCCGTCGCTGGATTGTTGTATTAACCTCAGTGGTGGCTACACGTCAAGGCCAACTCAGTAGATTAGACCTTTTTCAGACTCTTTCCGTTTTTTTTCTGCTCTCAGTCCATGAAAAAAAAATACAAACAGTGCGTTGTGATGTCATGAGAGGGAGGGTGGTTGCAGTAAGGACTAGAACCCATCATGGCATCGGGGTAATAAACTACAATTCCCATAGTCAGCAGGCCAGCCGGGGCCAAGGCCCAGCTGAAAGAGAGGGGACTGATTACCCAGGAGAGGTTGGTGTGGGAACAAGGAAGGAAATGTTTGGAGAGAGGAGGAGGACAGGAGCGCACAAGGAAGAGAGTTTCATTTTACATTAAAGACAACGAACCCAAAGAAAAACGGAAGATACTTATGTTTGGTTTTTGTAGCGGCTTTCGGCTGGAATGAAGTTTACCTTTTGTTTAAAGATTCTAAATATATTATTTTGAGTTAGAACACAACCGCTTGTTGTCTTCATTTATACACCCACGCCTCACAAGCTGATCCCGACCTCTCGAGACATCACAGCGTGTTCAAAAACCGTGCCCTTAAATGCGCTGCCTTTCGGACTTCTGTAAAGTTATGATGTCACAAATTGAGATCCACCGATTATAATATTGAGAATTTGAAGGACGAAAAACGATGGGCGATTAATCTGCAGATACCAATCAAGAGGTGACAGTGTTGCGTTATATATTCGAGAAATATATTTTGTGGGAAGAAAAAAAAAAACGTTACAGACATGACCGATAAAATCAGCGGTTCCTTAGGAGTGCAAAGTTTCAGCCCGCAGTTTCTGACCAGAATAACGTGTCAAGGCTTTCTCATAAAGTGGAGGATAACTTTCTGAAAATAAATATCCCAAACAATCGAATTAATACCTAAAATATAATTTTAATTCCGTCGTGTATTCATGGCTGGAGCGCTCCCTCTCTCCAAGTGCCATTTCATGGGTCATCTCTAACAGCTGATCACATGCACACAAACATTTTAAAGCTGTGTTCCAAATTGCATACCTTCTCTTTTTACTTTTTTTTCATACCACAGCTGTTATTACAAGTACATGCTTCTGCATACAGTGTGCATTTAATTGGGACATACTACTTCCTCATAACACGGCACTGTGAACTTTGAACCCTCTCATTCGCTGCGCAAAGGATTGTGGGTCAGGATAGCCAGAAAAGTATTCTGGCCTGCATTCTTCGAAATGCGACCGGAACATCCTGGTATTTTTGGCACACTGTATTTGACATACACTGTATTGGGACACACTAAATCAGTTTCTGGCCCCATATATAGCATGGTAGTATAGCTAGTAGAACGCAGATGCAATGCAAATAGGTGATTCACTTCCCCATGCGAGTCCCGGCTGCAGTGACGGCGACAGCGTAGATGCGGAAGACTGGAAAACATTGACGAATCGGACCAGACGGACAGAGGTAAAACAGTGTTTCAGAATAAAGGTATATTTAGACAGATCATTTTTAACATTAAAGCATTAAAAAAATGTCTGGTAGAAACCCAAAGTATTAACCTGAAAATGAACATATGTATCCTTTTAAAGAAACTAAGACTTCCATTGCTTTTCACTGGGATTACCCAGTTTATATATATTAATGTATAAATAGTAGGCCTATTAATTCCAAAATCCAAGTTCTGTCACAAGCAGTGTTCTGATTTCCTAAACACTCTTCAGATCTGGTCCTGTGTTGATGCTGAAGTGGGCACAGCTGAGGGTTTTACAGAGCTCATCAGCACCTAATGAGATTTCATGACTCTGTTTTTATTACTGCTGCAGCTCCATTTAGTGTGTCCTAATGTGCAAAACAGACAGACAGAACGCTACACCCAGTCCTCCACAATGCAGCTGCCTTCATTTTACATTTGTTTTACTTCTGTAAAACAGACGGCATCAGCAGATTTGCAGAATAAATGCGCATTCACAACCAATTTATTTGCATTCTCATGCAGGAGGTAAAAAAAAAAAATCCTACTAGATATTCTTTATGTAATGTGAATGTCACTTATTCCTTATCAGTTCCGTGTTTTTGGACTGAAAGCTTAAAGCCTATATTGAACTAATTGGATTTCACTATACTTTGAAGAGCATAACTAGCAGAAGCACTCCTGTATGCATTTAAACTTTTGTACAAAATTAGTTTTTAAAGTTTCACTCACAAGAGCGAAAAAACGAAAAGTAATGTAAAAGCTGGGAAGGTCTGCCAGGTCCTTCCTGTGATTCACCGGTCACAAATAAAGCAGAATGTTGTGACAATATTGCTGCATCCACTGTTTAAGTTTGTGTTGTATTCCGGGATTGGTACGCAGACGACTGTGTAACAAATTGCCCACTCGGCTTCACGCTGACTCCGTCGCACGCAGAGACACAATCTGGTGAACAATGAAACTTAACATTTCTTCAGTGGTGAATCCATCCCACAGGTGTTGTGCTTACGACTTAACACTCCTTATATCTTATTTTCAAATCTGTCATGACTCGTGGGAGGAAGGTGGGCCTACTCCCCCGAGCAGCACCACGGTCAGTGCAACAATATGCTATTTTAAGCAAAGTGAAGCATCGAAGTGACCAAACTGACTCACCATCTCCACCGGAACAATCTGCTACACAATGCTGTCTGTTAAAAAAATAATGGAAGCGTGGTACAAAAGCAAAGATAGTTTCACTGATCCACCTTTTTTTTTCTACAGTAAGACTCAAAAGGCCAAACAAACAATACGCCGCTCACACTTTTTTTGCTAGTTATCACGTGTTGTTGCCTAAAAGGCTCCAGCGAGAGCGGACGCAATGACAAAGTCCCAACTGCCAAACATTCAAGTTCAAACATTCATTACATTACCGACCTTCACAAAACAACAGGAGTCTGCCTGCAAAGCGTCTCCGTCAATTATGCATGGCCCCTTGGGGGGGGGGGGGGGGATTTAAACATTTAACAATAGATACGAGAGAATGAACTTAAGAGAGGAGAGCCGGGGCCTGCTGCTCCGTCTCCTCAATGAATAATGTAAGCAGAGGTATAATTCTGGGTTCTCACCTCCAGTGAAACACAGTAGGAGAGAGATGATTTCTTTTAGGGATGCCCCGCATCTCATAATACTATCATTGATTCAGACACACTAGCTCTCCAAGCATTGGTAAATCCTGGGTGAAGACTAAAGTGCAATGAAGTAGATTTAATTTGAGGATACTCGGTATACTCTTGAAAAACCACACTTTTGGTACATTAATCACATGTCCTAAAAATGTATTTTGTATACTAATTATATATCATTAGGACTAGCAACAATATACTAAACTAAATCAAATGTCCTTGACTGCACTATTGTTCGAAACCATTAACATGCACTGAAATAAACTCAAGCACAACTTTTTTTCATTTGTAGAAAAGTGGATTTAAATATACTTTTGAGTAAAAAAGTAGTAAAAAGAGATTTGAATGCATATTCGTGGTGTCTCAAATTAATACACAAGATCAACTCTTCTACATCCAAAAACTAGCTTTCTAAAACTCAAATGTGTGATGTCATGAAGTGTGAAGTCGACAATGGATTGGGAAAGATGTTCTAGACAACACGGAGAGCACCGAGAGGAATGTTCGGAGTATGGCTCCGGTTTCTGTTTCACAACTGAGAACAGTAAAATAAAGCTAAGCTTTGGGAAAAGAAAGACACACAAAATCAGTCTCCAATTCATTGTCGATGGAGCAACTCCAGCCTTTAATGTTTGAGACTATGGTTTCTGGCTTTGAGAGAGAGAGAGAGAGAGAGAGGCTCACAGATATTGATTGAACTCTCCTTGGCCATGGAAATAACAGATCGGGCAGATCGTGTAGCACCTGTTATAGGCTGAAAATATCAAATTCCATTTGAAAGGTGATAATCTACAAATTTTTTACTTTGTCAGCAAAAATGTTGTGTCTGTTGTTCCATCCGTCTTATATCTTACCAAATCTGAGTGGTTTGCTACGTGTCCTGGCCGAAAGTATTTCCAAAGTGATTCCATTTGCAAGAATCTTCCAATGCAAGAAATTTTTTATAAATTTTTTCAGTTTGATGATTTAAATCACAGCTCGTCAGTGAATCCTGTTGGGTTTAATTAGCTACTCCACAGAGAACTTTTCACATCCACACTGTGGAGGTCAGATGGAGGCGCTTTATTTCAAGTCTGTGTCAGACATGTGCTTAGAGACTGAGTAACCTCCACATACACAGACTACCCTCATCTGTCTGAAGGGGGGAAACTGGGGACTGCAAAAAAAATAAAATCACTGCTTTCACTGTCAGCGTGAATGAGTTCACTTCATCTCTGACTTCACAGCAATGGCAACTTTGTTGACTGTTTCTTTGCCAGAAATTTGCAAAACTGAGAATATGGAAATCTGAGCTGACGGCAAAAAGTTCAAAAAGCTTCCCAATTGTATTTATTTGAACCTTTTCTGTAGGAATTATGAAAAAACAATACCCCATGTGGAGAATTACCAGCCTGAGGTTAGTCACAACCATCCGAATGAACCATCTGCCACATGAACATCACTGTACGTGAACTACGTCGGAGCTTTATTTGCAGCATTAGCGACGTTTCAAATGACCTCTTCTGTTAATTGAACGCTAACACTTTATTATTGCTACTAAATTAGAGGTAATTATGAGGTCAGGGTCTATTATCCTCCCAGGAAAGTAGGTTTTAAACCTTGTTACGGTGAGTGACCTGTACCAACACGAAGACATGGGGGAAGGGTTAATGAGAAGATCCATTCGTCATACTAATAATTCATCTTTGAACTTTGAACTGCCGCCCAAAAAGGAGGAGTCGTTGCATTTTTCCGCTTTTGGGTGAATGAGCTGATCTCTGAGGTGTGCTACCGGGGCACGGCGTGAACCAGGTTGCTCGTATACCCAACCCGTACCGGCACGTGGCCAAGAAGGGTAATGAAGATGCGGCACCATCTGTCCTATACCTTGCCTGCAGCTTTTACAGTATGGGAGCTGGCTCAGGGCCCAGCGTGGGGGAGCGCTGTAATATTCCAGAAGAGCAACAAAGGGAGAGAGAGAGATGCACACTATCAAAGTAAAAAAAATCATATTAGCTGTGCTTTTGAAAATTAGAGGGAGGATACTTACCCAATGGATTTGATCTGTGCATTTAAACTTTTCACAGCTTGAGATGATTTACTGAAGGCTAAAAGGTAATAAAATATGTGTGACTTTGTTGCTCACTCTATATGCCCCCAGCTGGGAGCGTTACAATACTTGGCACAGGGCCCTTGCATTTCAGATATTGGAGTGCTCCCACATGAAGACCTGCGATGTGGAGCATCAGAGAGATTAATCTAATGATAGGAAATATGAGATTTAATCAAGACACTGTAACCCAGTTTCTCCACAGGGCCTAATTACAGAAAAGCTAGTCTGCCTCGTGGCGCCGGTCCAGATGACTGTTTCCCGAGGACTTTTCTTCCCCATCAGTTAACTTGACTCCTAAATCTATAGAGCCCATGCATACTTGCAGTCAATGTTCTACTGGGTTTGAAAGATCAGAACTGCTAACATACTTCATTGATGTACAGTACATATCGTACTTGACCCATATTCATTGATTAGAACAGTTCACGAGGACCCAGCGGGCTTATGAGACATAGGCATCCTGCATGTATGTGATGGATACATATGGGGCAGGCTGGACGGATGAGTCGAGGCATTGATGTGTGTGATTTATAGAGACAAGCTACAAAGGCAGTAGATCATATCTTGTTTGACCCTGTCAGCATCTTTATAACGATAAAGATGGACTGATGACCGATAGAGGAGAGGAGATAAGCATTCATAGTTGAAAAAATCATTGTGTCTAAAGCCCATGGTCATGGTGTTTTCTGTTTTGTTTACCATGTAGAAATAAAGGTAGAGTAAAATCCTGCGTAAACGCATGTCTTCATCACATTTTTTGTACCGTCTATCATATTTTTACATGTCCACTGTAATGAACATTTTCAACTGAAAGTGTAAAAATGTTGGACACATACTGAATTTTCCTTTTACTGCTTGACCATCTACACTTTGTAGCATATAGGAAGTAGACGTGTTCACCGGGACGTGACCCATTGCCTGATGGACTACGGTTTTGAACCCTCAAACTCAGCATTTCGGCCATCTTGGTTTTTGGCAATCAGATTTTTTTTTTGGAACAAAAAGTGACTACAAAGGGTGGAGCTTAGTACAATCAAATGATGAATAAGACTTATTTTAGGTGGCCAAAATGTTACAATTAACTTTCATGAACTGAAAACAGACTGAAAGGGTTGATGGACCAATGACACTGCCAGACCGGACAACGTTGTGGCAGCAACCTGTCAATCACAAGGTAACCGTGCCCTAAAGCATACCTTGCTTTATGCTCTATTTTACTCTGAATGGGACCAATTTACTTAACGCACATCATGCTGTTTTAAAGAAGGATCACTGAGGCAATAAAGTCAATCATTTGATTAATCAATTGAGAAGTGGACTCATTTAGAAAGAATAGCGATTTAAAAGAATGCAATGCACTGTATGGCACGTCTGCATTGGCTTTTAATAACCGGACATACACATGGGTAGATCTTTAATGTATTATTTTCTCAATTTTAAGCATTTATTTTGTTAACAAAACTGGTGGAGAAGTCACTTCAACAATTTGAACCCCCTCTTTGGATTTATTTTCAAACAGATTTAAAGCCAGTTATGGTTCTGCTGTCATCCAAACAGATTTCAGTAGATGTGTGACATAATACTCATGTGGGTTTCCAGTTTGAGTATCTTCACCTGGAGGCATCTTCGATGAAGTATGCATGGCTGTAAATGGTGTTTGACAGTAATCAAAATCCTCTTTAGCTGTACTTGATGTCTCCGTGTATATAGATTCATGGCTGCCTCACTCTGTCACTTGGCAACTCTTGGTAATGTCAAAACTGGACATTTATTGGCTTAATGGAATCTGCTTAATAGGCTTAGGTCAGATTTTACAACTGCATTTTCATTGTCTGTGACCAATAAAGTCACCAATACATCACATGGCTGAAAAAATAAATTGCTGCAAAGCCTTTATACTTGAACTTAGATAATAAATCAGCCAGGGCATATTTTTCTATAATGTGCAATTAATGCAGGTAGCAAGTCACTGAAAGCAACTTTTTTGTTCTGTTAAAGCAATAATTTAACTGTAGCCTAGTGGGGAAAAATTATGTTGCCACTAGAGGGCGCTGTACTCCAGAGAAAGCTAGTGGGACGTGAAGAGCGAAGCAGGAAGTGAAATGCTTCTTTTCGAGTGGCTAACCTGTGAGCGTTAGCTGTTTTCCGTGTGAGTAAATATGTTCTAAATGTTATTTCTGTACAAAGTGATCGAAAGATGTACATTAATAGGTGTGTATAGAAGTTAGGAAATGTATTGTTTGATGCTAAATGCGCCGATGGTGATTTAATTGGTCCGATGGTTACAGATGGTATCAACATATGTGCTGAGCGTTCAGGAGAGAACTACAATGCTAATAACGTTTAGCATTTTAAGACCATCCTATGCATTCTGTTATCCTTCATGTTCAAGAACATTTAATGTGTGTGTACTGTATCGAAAATATAAATTTTCGTTGTGTAGTGCTGTATGGGATTGGTGTGCATGGCCGCCATATGTGCATTTGAGCTAGCACAAAGATAAGACGTTGCGAGTATATTGATATACTGCATCATTTCTCTTTGTTAATGGACCAAATGTTTCATGTTCTTAATTTCAGAGTTAACTGTTTGGTATCGTTTGTTTTCTTTTCTTTTTGTATTAACAGAAGAGTTACCACTACAGTTATTTATGCATTGACAGCATGCACTAGATTGATGCATTGATTGTTTGTACTGAGCTATAGTCTCGAGGCACCTTAAGTTAGTTTAGGATTTAATCACATTGGTTGATACACTGTATAGGTTAGTGACCAGGATTTTTAAGGTTTTGAAGGGAGAATTTGTGTTTACAGTGTAACACAAATGTTAAATCTAACACACATGTAACATCCTAAATTACTTTAATACTACCCTCTCTTTTAAGAGTAGTCGAGAAATAAAGATCCCTAAATATAGTTTTGTGTCTGGCGTCATATCAAATTTCACCTGCCTACATAATGTTTTGCGAAATCTTTTTATGCAACCCAGTTGCCTGAAAAAAAATGTAATGTTAGCGTTGTACGTTTCTGCAAACCATGGGATGCGTTGAACGTTTGAGTAACACAACAATTTGGCCCAGGTTAGAATAAGATCATGGTTTGTATTAAATAATAATGTAATACTATTACAACGTAATGTAAAAACAATAACGTAACAAGGGTAAATAACGACCGCCCTTAGCGGACTTTCTAACATAATATTATATAACCCAGGGTTAATACACATTTTGACCAATGGATTTCCATGACTTTTCCATGACTTTAAACCAAATTTCCATGACCAAACATTCTGTGAAATCTCAGTGTATACATGCAAAAGTGAGAAAATGTAGTATTTAAACTACCAATGAGAATTCCAAAGCATACAGTATACCTTAAATGACACAAACGAATGAGCGACAATAGTTTGATTAAAAGAATAAACATTTATAAATATACTCTGGTTGACAGGCATTCATAACACTGACACATCAATAAGAGCTTTAGTAGGTAGTAGCATCCACCTAGTGCACATATTGCTTTCCCTTTTGTAGTGCAAATGTTTCATTGAACCCTGTTACTGTATGGCTTAATATTAACTTCCACTGTTACTGTACAGCTGTTGGAATTGTATTTGCAATTAATATGCATTCAATCCAGTTCAATTATTTAAATGAAAATGATAATCTACTCTGGCTAAGGTACCTTATCAAGAGTAAAATAATAGCTGTGATCTATACACACCTCTGCATTAGCAACCTGCTGAAATGAAGGTACAGGCACCTTAACACATCACTTCAGGGTGCTTGAGAGCAACGTGGGACTGTTGGGACTGTTGGTACACTGGCTGTGGTCATCACAGTGAACAGTGTGTACAGTGTTATGAGAAGGCATGTGAGCCCTTGTTGCTGTAGTTTATCTCCTTGGAGCAGAGGCTGCATTTAGCATACCCTGCCTTATCAATGTATTTAAAACACTGTGACAGCGGGAAGCTGTACTCACGTCTGTTTAGACCTCCACCTTTATCCAGGCCCAGCTCCACCTTTATCCAGGCCCAGCTCCACTCACATCTCAGCCCTGCGTCAAGCTGCGCTACAACTAGCCTCCTCTCCCTGAAGCTCTTTGACATCATCATCTCATCAGTATCTGGGCCTCATGTTTCGTGGTCATGAAAGTTATTCTGACCACGAAATCATCCTCATTCTACTTTGAGTTAAAAAAAACAACCTGCAACCAGATGCGCCGGTGTTCGGGTTTAACGTTAATGAGTGACAGCGTGAACTGAACCGGAACACGGGGGGGCTGCATGTTTCATCACGTTACATTTAATTCCTTCTAAATTGCGATAATGACGAACGTTAACAGTCGACAAAGTTCTGCATGCAGTGGACGTTAACTTAACCCAGCAAGTATGAACGGTAACGGAACATAACGTAACTCAAACTTTAACGGAGGGAAATGAAGACGCTGTACACATCTGAACGCTGATTGGCCAAGACTCGACACGTCAAAGATGTTCTGTTGCAAAGATCACGACATCACATTTTCTCCTCGTGTCACTCCAATCTGAGAAATGCTGGCTGGCAACTCAGCGTAAATGAACGACATGAAAATATGAATATAACACATTTCCATGACTTTTCCAAAACTTTTGGGATTTTATTTTTTTCAAGCACTTTTCCAGGCCTGGAAATAATAATTTTAAAATTCCATCAGTTTTCCATGACCGTACGAACCCTGATAACCAGCGTAACGTTACTTAACAAGCGTAGTGAACTGGTGCATTTTCCAAAGCGCTGGGCTATTCCTTCAACCTCAACACAACGGTCTAGATTTGTAAGAAAAGCTCTTCTGAAGAAGCTCTATGTGGTTCTTTCCCAACAGAGAGTCTAAGAAGTAGCCTCTCCCAGAGAGAAGCTATTTTAATGAGGCTGACAAATTTGACATTTTTGAAAAGTCGAGTTTGTTCCTATTGGTTCTTCATGGACATCTGACTAGCATGGTTGGAGAGGGGTTGCTTTGATTCATGGCTTTGTGAAAATTAGTCTTACCAGTACAAGGATTTGCATCCTTTGCAGGAACTCAGAATAATATACAACAAAATGTGTTTCCATCTGCATAAAAAGATCAATGTTCAGATATTGCACATTCTTATAGGACAGGGGGGTGCAAACACATTAAGCACACAAAGCATGACTCGTGGGAAAAAAAGAAGAGGATAAAGATCAAGCAACTGGAAGCGAAAAATGGGAAGTCGAGGGAAGGTAAATGTCAAATGAGGAGCTGCTTAGTGCCAGCCTGCCTGACTGTGATGGATGGACTGCGGTGGGAGCGCAACACTTCTCTTACACTGGCAGTATCAACCATCTACAGCGACGGCAAAGAGAAAAGAAGGAGGGTAGACAGCTCAACTCCTGTTGTAACCGGAGAGAGACAGAGGAATGAAGTGTTCCAACTAGATTTAAACTGGGGAAGGTCATCATTACACTGTCACCAGAGATTTCTCCAGTTCTCTATGATACTTACTGTTGAGTTGAAGCCTAATCATGCCAGCATTAACATGTTGTTCATTCAAATCACCACATACTGTAAATGCTATCACATTAAATTGAAATTCATTGATTGTGAATCAAGTGTGGACAGGATAGGGTATAAAAGATTGAGAGCAACAAACAAGAGTTTTTTCCGAGTCAGACGTGTTCTCAACTTCTGGAAATACTCTGTGGTTCAGGCGACAGCACGAAACTCTGAATTCAGCTATTGGGGAATTGTACAACCTTAAGAACCTAATGATTTAAATGAGCGATGTATAAATATCCGTTTGGGGATGTCGACTTCTCTCAAAAAGACTAATTTGCTGAGTTGCAGATGTCTCTTTTATATTATAAATCAATGGGAAAAAACATTTTGCACGGATTAGCCAGGATGTCAAATTGGCTTCAAAGCTCTGTTTCTGAGAGGCTTGAGTGGAGCCAGGGTAGAGCCTGCAGGAGGCAGGATGTGATGCAAAAATGCTGTCAAGTAGCCGGTTCGTAATTTGGTCACAAACAACTGCCGTCCCTTGAATTCGTTGGACAGTTTTGAGGAGTTCCTGAGTCCCGTTGTCACCCCAGTTAGGTATTTTTCTTTGCGTCTTCATGTAAATAACCCTTCACCTTTTGGATGTTTGTATTCTTCGGCATTTGTGCCAGTCACATTGGAATCATCATTGGTCGAGAATTCCTTCGGACAATGACCAGGCTTCTATTTCACACATGGGCATAACGGGACGTTACATGGACTTTGAACCAGGGGAACTGGCCGGGAAACGTCTGTTCAATTTCCGGTCCAGGTGCAGTGTGTGCAGTAGTAATAAATTCGACAGCAGTAGAAGTACTTCCTCTGCTTCTAGTAGTTTCCAGTGAGCGTTATAGTATTCATACCCCACTCTGTCACTCCTCTGCTGCATCAGTTGAAACATCTTTTAGCTAATGTTAAACGAACCCACGGTGACACAGTTGTCACAGACACTTTAAATATGGTGTAAAGTTCCTTATACAGCTTTATCCTTGATTTTAATTCTTGAAGTCTCTAAGTGACACATACTGAACATCCTGGTGAGGTCATGTGACAGTGAGTTCATTTGTGTACCCATGACATTACTTCCAAAATGGCTGCCTGGCTGGTCAGCACATTTGACAGAACTAACTCATTTCAAAAAGGACATATTTCCCACGATAAGAAAAATAGTTATGAGCTGCTCAATTGATTTAGGTTATTCAATTATTTTTTATTAAAATAGGTTTTTGATTTCAAAACACATTTAAACAAATGTAAACATAAAATAATGTGAAATTGATTCAATTATGAGTCAAATGTATCATGAAAGAATTTTTGCATATCAAACACCAGCTTCATTCAACGTTAATTTGAGTCCAATATCAGTTTATCACTGGAGCATCTTCATTTTCAGTGCTTGAGTCCAGATCCATCAGGACTTTCTGAAACACTTCGAATGTGGACTTGAGCTCCTTGGGGTATCTTAAGTTAAGCGCATAGATCAGTCCCAACAGCATCATACATCCAAGTACAACACCAACATCCGCAGGCTCTTCTTCAGGACCGGCACCCTCCCTCTGGATGCCCATCGTTGTCTGTACAACCCTCGACACAGCCTCTGTAGGTTCGCTGTCCTGGAGGATAAACAAAGAGAACAATGAGATGTGTCCCCATGCTGGTACATGTATTTTTTTTTAACTTTCCACAAAAAAAACCCCAGGAATTTCTTTCGAGCTAACCAGTCTGGTCTATGTAGAGGTCGTGGTCGGTGTCCAGCTCCCCGAACTTGCAGTAGATAACATAGAAATGTTCGAGGGAGAAGAACACTGTCAGCTGGTTCACATGGCTCCCAGTATTCACAGTCTTACAATAAATATATCCAATAACATTGTGAGTGTTTTCCTTGGTACCTTCATCACATCTCAAATACACACTGAATGATTATGAATGCCCATTCAGTTTTTCCAGATGAGTTTATTTCTGTGAATAACAACCAGACAGTAACAGATGAATGTTAGCATCTAGGATCTCAATTGTCCGTTGCTGGTCTAACTCGCTTGTCTTTGACAAGAATATTACAGCGCCAGTCAAACCAAAACCCGCTACTGCCACCTATTGGCAGAAAGTGAGTATCGCCCTGCAGCTATTTTAGGTGAAAGGTGAATTTACAAAGTCACAGAAAGCGTTTTAAATTATAATAACCAGAAAATAATAGTAAGGGGGGCAATGATACAAACTAATACAATAACAATCCTGCAAATAACTAGCCATTAAAATGTCCAGGGTGCCACACCCGCAGCATGGGTAACGGCAGTGCGTCGTTACACACTCCCTTACAGTCTGTTGTTGGCAGTTTGTCGCACCAATTAGGATACCACTATGCCGACCGCCGCATCCATCAAAGATATTTCTAACTTAACTCTCTTTTCCTCACCGCCACGCCTCTACCGTTTCTCTTTTCTCCCCCCTTTTACCAACGTCCCTCTCTCTAAGCTCCTCATCGGCAAAACACATGAATAATAGACTCCAGCGGACGTAGAAGTGTCCGTCGCGCCGATGGAGTGACACTTGAGTTGTTGCAGGAAAACAAAGTGGTTTAATGGTTATTTATTGAGGCTGTTTGATTTCTGCAAAGACTCTGTCACTCTGTATATGTGGTCCAGTTGCTCCATCACCAACCAATCAGTGATTTTATGTTGTTGATAAAAAAAAAAACCCTCCTGTGTGTGTACTGTGTGATGCGTCACCGTATTCTACAGACTGGATGTGCTCCCACCCCTCACGCAGCTCTTCGCATAGAGAAGACGTTACAATATTTGTGAAATAGAACTGCATAGAGCGAGGGGGGAGAAAAAGGAGCAACGGGAAAAAAATAAAACGAGAGAATGAAAAGAAATATTGACATCCAGACACTCTGGAGAGCAGACAGACGCATTCATGTGGGAACACTATTCAGCTTTCTTTCTTTTTTTGCTCGGATTGAGGAAATATGAGGTTTGACTGGGAGAGAGGAAATACATTAAAATGGATTGACAGAGAGATATAATGGAGAGAGCGACAAAAGCAGATGGGGTGAGACGGAAGGGGGGGGGGGGGTGTCATGAGTCACAATACATCGGGAAACCAAACATCATAATGTGTGCACTTCTCTGATTCATTCAGTGGGAACACTTGCGCTGCATTCTTTTCAGGTTCAAGTCAAGTATTCCGTCTGCTTCTCTGGGTAATTTAATAAAGTTGAATTTAGTTTAAAGAGATGACGACTCTGTTTTCAACATTGTGGGTTCTGCTTACTATGTTTTAAATTATTTGTTTGTTCACTGCTGTAAAAAAGAAGAGCATTGTTTGGATTCCTTGGAGCAAAAACTAAAGTGAAGATTATTGCCAGTCTTCATCAGGAGATGATCTTTAAAATTAATACATTTTATTTGTATAGCACTTTAAAAAGAATTTAGGAAGGTAAAAATGCATAGAAAAACTTATATTTTTACATTAACATCATATTCTATACATCAATATGCTTTTGAAACTGTAAAATATGCTCTTATACCTCCAGAAATGTTATGAACATTTTTACTTTCAAAGGTATCTCAAGGCCTTTCTCTGCAAAAATAATTTGCTCAGGGGTCACCACACCTAGAGACAGGTGGCTGTACAGGGGTTAGGGGTTGGGGCACAGTTTTGTTTGCTGTAGATGTGATAGAGAAAAAAATGAGAGACGAAATGTTTCATCACTGATGTGTTAAGAATGTCAAACATAGGTTGTAATGAAAAACAAAAATTGGATTTTAATTTGAGACGGTGAGATCAGAAGGATTAGTAACATAGTCAACACATCACCGGTCCTTGCCAGATAAATACAATTCCAAAAGTAAATAGTGAAATCTAAATGTGTGGTGACTTATCTCTTCACTTCAATGACAATCACACATCCTCGTCTCATTTTTTTTTCCCCAGCATGCCCTTTTTGAGAGAGGATAGGTGGATAGCGTCATTGAAGAATCCAAACATTTGACAATGAAAAAATGTGTAGTTGTGATTGTGGATCGATACAGTTTTAACAATGAGATATCATTAAAACATTATAGCCAAGTTTGATTTTGGAGTTCCATTGTATTTTAAATGTTTGTTTTTCAACACCCTACAAATGTACACTACTATAATTATAATAAGTTATTAATAATATTTTTTTCAACTTGTGATATAATTATGATACATTAGTAAAATATTAATACTTTTTTACATTTTTAGGGAATTGAAATCAAATAAAATAATTGTATTAGTATTATTATTTAGTACTATATTATTACTAACTTATTACAATTAATAATAATAAGTACCCCTACTACTCAGAGTATGTTACTACAGTGCCTGTGATGCGTCAGAGACTTAGATGCCTCTGGTGTCTTATTCCTCATGGGTT
Organism: Anarrhichthys ocellatus; assembly: GCF_004355925.1. Lineage (NCBI taxonomy): Eukaryota > Metazoa > Chordata > Actinopteri > Perciformes > Anarhichadidae > Anarrhichthys > Anarrhichthys ocellatus. Next base: position 271,650 of record NW_022280153.1, on the reverse strand, counting down.
AAACTCTGTGTTCTGCTACTTTTCAGCCCTATGGATCTGTGTCCAAAGGCCTGGATAAGATGCAGGAGAGAGTCTCACTCCTCTCCTCTTATCCTCCTCCTGCCCTTTTCAAATGCGTATTCTCCCTCTGTCTCTCTCTCCTTCCATCCCTCCCTCCCTCTCTCGATCTCTCTCCTTCACTGCTGGGGGAAGAAAATGGAGTTGCGGGCCCGGCGCCAGACCTGACACTCCAGCCTTAATCTGATTGATGTTTTTAATTTATATAAGTGAGTAGCGATGGCCGTTGCCTTTACTGATGTTGGGTTTTAGGCACACACACACACGCACACTTATTTGCAGGCTCCATGTGACGGGTGTCATATAGGCCAAGTCGTGAAAGGGCAGAAAGTGTGTGTTGGGAAAATATGGAGGGATGAGGGGGACTTTAACAAAGACAGAAAGATAGAAACAGAATAAAGTAAATAAGGAGTCACAGATGACTAACACGAAAGTGAAAAAATACTAACAGAGGGTCAAGTGAGGAGAAAGTAAAATGGTAACAGTGGAAGAGAAAGGGACAACAAAGGAATAAGAAAAGGGGCTGTAAGGCAAGAGGGCTGGGCAGAGACAGAGAGACAAGGGGTTAAGAGAAGGAAAGGGAAAGACGGATGTACAGAAAGAGAAGAGAGGAAACCACCAAAGAAACAGACCGAGGAACAAGAGGGAAAATTAAAAACCATGAGAAGGAGGGAAAAGCAGAGAGATGCTAATTATGAGAGATGAGGGATGATGAAAAGGGCAGCTTGGGACAATCTAATTGGAAAATTCTGCCTTTATATTTCATACTATTCATCATAATGAATTTTTTTTTAAATCACATGAATCTACATGAAACTTTCCACAAAAAGAAGCGCAGCTCCCTGAATCCAACATAGCTGCCTGCATGGAACAATTATTATTATTTTTTTCATTAGGCCCATGTATTCCATTAACATCTGTGTGGATAAAGTGAAAAACAATAATTCAAGTAACAACCTTGGACACATACCTTTCCATTACTGTTCCACCCGATCAATAATCCCATTGATTGTGGATGAAACTGTTGTGGTAGGGAAAGCATCACACACATACGCACACACATTCCCACTGTGTATTGCATCAACAAATGGCCTCGTAGTTTTTCAGTGAATCACCCCTGGACAGAAAAGACACGGCTGGATGGTGAAAGGATGGTAAGAATAATAGAGTCAGAGGTGATGGAGAGAAAACATGGCCCGAATAGAGGATGATGTAGATGGTGCCTATTCGGACCGCATGCCCATTCAGAACGGGGCTATAGCTTGACTCCTGGTAACATTACTTATATCCAGAATCCAGCTGCAAAAGTGAATTGCAGTCAATGAGCCGCATCTCGTAAATGACCGCTGGGCACGACATACTCGCCTCGAAGCCTCCGCTCCAATCTCTTCTTTACCGAAAGTTTGTTCAAACTTCCCCCCCATCTTCTCTTATGACGATCTTGAACTGCATAGCTAAGCAGGCTGAATCTCTATGTCTTTTCATTCTGTGCATATAGGAGTCTTACATAACCTTGTGTATTTTAGACGCAACATTATAGGCATTTCGGCCGGGCTTATGTAACAATAAGTTTCAAAGTGAGGCTTAGAACTGAAGTCACTGTATGTAGAGTTCCCAAACAACAGCGGCGATATACAAATAATACAAGCTAGAAGAGGAATGAAAGTGTAGGATGAGGGGGGACAAGAGTTGTGGAGTGTATTCACATCATTTCCTTGGTCTCTCCCTCAGCATTTTCGCTGTTGCGTGACTTCCATCTCCCTGATTTTATTCTGCAGATGTTTCCTCACTCACTTACGCCATCTTTCCTCTCGAATCCTCCTTCGACTTCAATTCCACCCAATCCTCTGCGTACCCTCAAACAACCCTTTCTGTTGTTTAGAGTTTGAATTGAGCAGTAGAGCCAGCAAAGTGCATCTGAAATAACAATGAGAGAGGTACTTGTAAGCATACGCAACCAGTTGAAATCTACTATTCCGACTGCAAGTGTTCACATAAGAAAAATATGCCTTGGAAGACAGCAAACATCCATCTCAACTAGTCATGTTGTCTTGTATTCAGTCCAGACTACTGTCAGAAATCTTTTATTTAGGAGCATCTGAAAAAAATCAGGGTCTAAACATCCTCAATTAATTTCCCCAAAATTCTTGGACCAAGTTCATTCGCATTGGAAGAAAACTAAATTATCCCCAAAAGTATTATAGTTTTCTGTTTCCAAAAACTTCTTAAGGCTCGCGACTGGAATAAAAGGCGCTGTGAGACGGATATGTTTTGCTGTGAAAGCTTCGGGGGGTTTAAAGCCATTGTTTCCTTTGTCGCTAGTTGCTGCTCAGAATAACCAAAAACTTTGTGTTATTGTTGTTGCATCGCTTTGGAGAAATGGCTGGAATCCATGTGCCTCCTTCTGTTTGTCACACTAATGGCGACATATGATGACTAGTTTCTTCCTTTTCTCTTCACCCTGCTTCATATCAAAGTGATAAAGTTTATGCTGCTTGCTCCTACAGGCGGTTTGCGAGGTTTACCCCTCCTTCGCTAGTGTTGAGGTTGTTTGTGCATCCTCTGACGGCTCTGCAATGATGTTGCCTCTCCTTTTCTACCTTTTTGTTCTGTTTCCCTCCGTCTAATGTTGGCTCGTTCTGCTGCTCTTGACTTCCAGCTGATGCTGTTATGAATGCTGTGGGGAGTCTCCTGCACAATGTTGTGCCTCTGCGTCTTCTCTGCAAATATTTTGGCCTTTGAGCTGAGAGCAACACGACCCAGGGGTGAGCAGGCGAGGAAGAAAAGAGGAGTGGTAGATCAGGGCTGGCGAGTGGTGGTTTGGGCACAGAGTGAATGGAATAAAAAAAGACAGGGAGGGCGGGGGGGGGGGGGGGGATGTTCTTTTTTATGTTTTAGAGTTACTGAAATGAGGAGACGAAAGATTAGAAAAGGGTACGGTTCGTGTACGGTTTCTTGTGAATCCCCATGTAATGCTGTGTTCACACTAAACGTGGCGCGGATTATTCGCGCGAGTAGATTACATACAAAGTCTATTGACAGACGTGATGAGACTGGAGTGACGCCAATTTGCAATGGTGCCGCGCCAGTTGTAATTTTTCAACTTCGCCGAAAAAATGGCGTGCCTCTGCAGCGCGATAGCCTATCAGCGTTGAGATGTTTCTCCTGTCATCACTGACGTCCTGCCGTTGTTGAAATACTGTAGTCGTCTGTGTTCACCCAGAGCTCTACGATACCTCATATAGAGACCGGACCAAACTATGTGTATAAATGTGTGTGCGTAAACCATATGGTACAAACAATGAAAAAGACGCTGCCGTATTTACATTTATATGACGATATGTTGAGTGTTGATGGAGCTGCTATAATATTAGCATAGCCTAGCACCGATCGATCCGAGCTCCATTGAGAAAACAAGTATGTTGCTTGTTGTCTTGCGGAGAGAACTAACAAAACATGAATGCAGACTTCCAATTCATAGGATGAGCATTTAAAATGAGGTCTTTTGACATGTTGTTAACGGGGTTTAAAAGAAGGTAAAGTGAAGTTTGTGTTATTACAGAAATCTGCAATTTGAAAGATGTTGGGGATAAAATTAATAATTCTTTGAAATAACAAAAGTCCAATTAGTAAAACTCAAAAAGCAGTATTTATGCAGTATTCTCTTAAACTTTTGACATGCTATGCTTTGCAATTCTGTCGTCGACCACTGCTGTTCTGTGGAATCCCTCAGACCTCCCTCTCTACCACCGCAGAAAGAGCAGCTCTGGAGAGCAGGTTAGTGCCTCTCCTCCACTTGGGTGCCATACTGGCTGTTCCCCCCTCGGAGGCACAAATGGGCTTTTTCTCCCGGGACTTCCTAATGCCCCAGAAATTAAGAGGCACAAGACCGATCCTGGACGTGCACGTCCTGAATGGCTACCACGCACAGAGACCTTTTGGCATGGTGACCGACGCATACTTCCATGTCCCGGTCCTTCCTCGCCACAGGAGGTAATTTTGCTTTGCCTAAGCCGGACATGTGCTACAAGTGCAACTGCCTCCCATTTGGATACTCCCTGGCTCCGTGCATGTTTAACATACATGTGGAAACGGCACTGACGCCGCTCAAGGAGAGAAGTGTGAGAATCCTGACCTATAGAGATGACTGGCTGATCCTCGCTGCGATCCAGGCAGGATTGGCAGTGGTGGTCATCCGGCACATCATGCAGCCGGGCTTCACCATCAGCCACCACAAGAGCACCCTGCTACTGAGCTGGGGGACACGCTACCTTGGGCTGGGTCTGGACTCCCACACCATGACAGCACACATGTCAGTGGAGCTCAAGGAGGTAATGCTGCAGCTGACCCACCAACCGAGGTGAACGACCTTGGTGTGTGTCATGTCCCTCCTCGGGATGATGTCAACATCTCCCCCGGTGATGCGGCCGGGTCTGCTGCACATGAGAAACCTTCAGCAATGGTTTGAACGGCTGCAGTTACATAGGATTTGGGACACCTTGGCGAGATGGTACTCCTAGGGCGCGTCTCCCATTACCTCCAGGTTTTCACGGGCCGCACCCTGGCAGGTCGGGGTGGGACATCGAGGAAGCCAGGGTGGGAGGCACTTGGCCGGACTCCTGCCGTCACATCAACCTGTTGGAGCTTGTTGTTGTCGAGAAGGTGCTGTACCATTTCACTCCACAACTGAGGGGGAAGCATGTTGAGGTGGGACAACACCACTGTGGAGGCGTACCTCAACAGATAAGAGGTTGTCACACCCCCTATCCTTCACAGGACCGTGATGTCTGTCCTGACGTGGGAAGATCGTCACCTTTTCTCTATTCAAAATTTGAGAAAATACCCAGTGTCCCCCTTGAGGAGTGGACGCACTAGACCTTTCCGACCAGGCCCTCTGGCCTGCTGAATGCCCTCCCCCCAATGCGCCTGATGATGCAACTTCGACAGAGTTCAAAACAGCACCTGTCCATCTTACTGGTAGCTCCAGACAGTCCAGGCACAAGGTTGTTGCTGCGCCTTGTATCACTAGCGGTGGCAGACCCGTGTCCGTTACCGCATCTGCCCACTGCTCTGTGTCAAGCAGAGGTGTTTCATCCTCTCACCACCAATTCTGGGTCAGCACCTCATGGTCTGGAGGTTTAAGGGTGAGACTGAGCAACCTGGGTCTCCCGGACCCTGTTGTCTACATGTATCAGAATGCACATGTCTCCTTTCAATAGAGAGCTTACTTGTCTTGTTTGTTGTTGTTTGCGGACTGATGCAAGATGAAGGGCCTCGCTCCACCTTCCTGCTCGCTTGAGGATATCTTGTCTTTCCTGCAGGTTGTTTTTGACAGTGGTCGTGTTGTATCCACCTTGGGGGTGTTTGCTGCAGGAATTAAAGCTTGTGTCCTACATTCGGTCAAATTTTGCAGTATGCAAGCCAGCATGCTTTCCTGGCTATTCTAACCCACAATCCTTTACACAGCAGATATATGAGCAAGAGGGTCAAAGTTCAACATGCCATGTGATGAGGAAGCAGTATGTTCCAGTTGAATGCAGACTGCATGCATCAGTATGTACTTTGTAAGGAAGCTGCAGTATGTCCTAAAAGAAAAAGTAAATGATTTAGAACGCAGCTTAAGACTGACACGTGGGTAAGGTGTCCCGCCCCAACAGGTTCAACCAGATCCACAAAGTGGAGTGAAGAATAAAAACACTCTCAGGTCAGACTCTGTTGTCTTAATGAATGTATTTATTCAAGATAAACTCTACACAACATTTGCTGCAAAGGATTCTGCGTGATCCTCTGTTCCCTACTAGTCTACATACACAAGAAGACAAGGTGACAAAGAGGGGCGTACATGGATCCTCTAAACTATCTGGTCTAAACAACAGAACCCAGTCTGTTGTCAAAGCAACTCTTTACAAGTTGAAATGATTTTTCCACAGATGCTGAGTTTGATCCTGAAAGACTCTTGTTTGAGCTGTGAGGAGGTTTCTGTTCACAATGACATTTGATCCTGTGAACGCAGCTCAGACTGAGGCTCAGTCCAACCAGTCAGACTGCATACTTTGATGGTGACATGAGGACACACACTCTCTCTGATGAAGGATAAGAAGCTGCGTCATTTCACTTTGTCTGATGGAAGTTTAAGTTGAAGTGAAGCACGAAGCTCCTTTTCTACACAGACCTGCTCAGGACAGAAGAGAGCTGCACACTGACGACGTTCATGGCTAAAAGTTCAGTAAGTGGAGCTGTGATTGGTTGAAATGACGTCATTGATTGTTGTGAACATTTGATTGTTTAAAGCTGCTTTCAAACACAAACGTCAGCTGGGAAACAAGATGGCCGCCTGTGTGAGCAGGCAGAGAGAAGCTGCTGTTAGTTTGAATGTTGAAGTCCAGATGAAGTGTTGCTTTGAATGATGACACTGTGATGAAGAAGATGAGTTCAGTCTGATCTGGGGTCTGTCATGACTGTTACTGATGTGAGCTCCCACCAGAGAGCTCACCTGGGCCTTTGTTCCTGCACTGAAACACACCTGAGAGACTCTGTTTGCTCTCACCTGCTGCTTTCAATCCCTTAAGTCCACAGAGCTTCATGTTCATTTCTTCATCTGCTTTTCAACACATTTAGTCCATTTTTGATCGTGTTTAAATGTTTTCTTTCTAACTTGTAAAACAATGTAAACGTATAGGATGAGCAGTTAAAATTACGTCTTTTGACATGTTAACGGAGTTTAAAAGAAGGTAAAGTGAAGTTTGTTTTATCTCCAGAAATCTCAACTTTAACCGACAGATGTTAAATAGATAAATTTAGATAAATTTAATAATTCTATGAAACCTTTTACATGTTTTCTAATAATAACTAAATGTACTTTTGCTGTAATGTTATAGAGTGTATTTACAGCTAATATCTGTATTTAATGGTATTTAATTGCAGTTGAATATATTTACTGTAATTTAATGAGAACTTCTGCTGCCAGATTTTTGAACATTGTATAAAAAAATATTTTTCAAAGTGTGCACATTAATCAGCAGGTTGTAGTCGACCTTTTCTTAACTCAACTGTCTGAGACACTTTCTATTTAACTTTTCTCTTCAGACTTCGGAGTTAATGAGGAGCTGAGCAGCAGAGAAAGAATGCTTCCTCGTGTGCTTTGAGTTTTCACTGTAAAAACAACTGAAGTCACAATTAACAAAAGGTTTGTTCACTTCAGTCTTTAGTGTGAGCAACAAGAAGCCAAAGGGATCCAGCTGACACTGATAGGAAACAGAGAGAAGCAGCTGATACAAGAGAAATTATGTTAAGGAGGAATGAGTGCTGACGTGCTGATCAATGATTGGACTGATGCTTTCAGCTCTGTTTTCAGTGGTTCCTCTACACATGAAGGCACAAAGTGATGTGAATTCAGCAGCAGCTAAACAAGATCACATGACTGATTTTGGATTTTTGGACTAGCTGCTTCATGCTCTGACTGGATGTAGTAGACTTGGAAAAAGAGGAACATTTAAAACGTTGAAGAGCTTTTCAATGTCTGTCAAATAGAAGTGAAAAGTAACGTCATCCCCAAAGAAAGGCCAATAAAAAGCCACATGAAGTGTCTTCCTCTAGTCTTCAAACAAGCCAAAAGACTAAAGAGCATTGTGAACGTAATTTCTTATGCCGTGTTCACACCAAACGCGGCGCGAATTCATCGCACCACAAATTCATCGCACCGCAAATTCGCGTCCATCCGGCCGCCGGTCTCGCCAGGGACCATTTGTGTACATTCGCGCGAATCGCGCTGGATGCGCCGGAGAGGGGGCAGGGCTTATCGCCGTTCACTGTCCGCCATTAACCATGAAAAAAATAACCTATTTCTGCTTAGTACGTGTTGTGGAAGTCACAGATATCCCGGGAAACTAAACGCCATCATGTCTGGGTTCATAATATTGTTCAGAGGAGCTCCATGGATTTTATCGAGCTGTATTCACTGTGTCTAGCAAGCCACAGGTCGCTGTTTACTACAGCTGTATGAACACAAAATAAACTGATTTGGCTGTGATTTAACGGCAATAAACCGACAAAAAGGGACTCCGAAATAACTACGTAATGATGCCGATTTGTACTTGTCTTCTCAATGGAGCTCTGATGGATTGGTGCTAGGCTATGCTAACATTGTAGCAGCTCCACCAGCACTCAATAACGTCATGTAGATGTAAATACGGAAGCGTCTATTCATTGTTTGTACCATATAGTTTACACACACACATTTATACACATAGTTTGGTCCGGTCTCTATTGATATGAGGGATCGTAGAGCTCTGGGTGAACACAGACGGCTACAGGATTTATTTCCTGATTCAACAATGGCAGGAAGTCAGTGATGACAGGGGGAGCAACTCAACGCTGATAGGCTATCATGCCACAGAAGTTGAAGAATTTCAACTTCTGCGTTGGACCATGCATCAGTATGTACTTTGCGCCATCGCAAATTCGCACTGCGCCAGTCTCATCGCGTCTGTGCATAGACTTTGTATGTAATCTACTTGCGCCGCAAATTCGCGCCGCGTTTGGTGTGAACGCAGCATTAGAGATGACTCTGCAGCTCAAAGTAACATGAAAACTGTCCCATGAGTGTATTTAGTATTGAGGTGAATGAGCTGTGTGTGTTTGTCATGATGAAAATAAATAATGTTGTTGTGTTTGTGTGAAGGTGTGGACTCTGCTATGAATCAGTGTGAGGACAGAGAGGAGGGAGTCCCTCCCTCTAAAACCAGCCAGACCAAAGCTCAGAGGTGAGATGACCATCTCTAACTGTCCATGACTCAAAGTCTTTGATTCACTGACTCTGTTTCTACATATGTGACCAGGATCCATCAGGGACCAGACTGTCCTGGACCTGGACCTGAACCCAGCTGTGTGTCCATGAAGAGTGACCGGTCTATGCATCGTCCTGTAGTCTTCAAAGATGGACGCCACTCTGTTGATCAAAGGTGAGGATTTCAAACCGATGATGAAAACAAAGTAAAGATGTGTTTCTATCAGACTCTCTGTTGTGAGATCTCCAGGTTTTAAACCTTTACCGACTCAGATGAAGTTCTCTGAGCACCGACACTCTTCATTGAAACACATTCACACTGGGAGCTGCCCAGTACAACCAGTCTGATACTGAGACGCTCCACTGAAGCAGCTGGAGGTTCTGGGTGCCTTGCTCCAGGGCACTTCAGCAGTGTACAGTGAGGGAGGGAGACCTACATGGAGGGCTTGGTGAGAGCTGTTGGGACTAAACCAAACTGACTGGTGAAGAAAACAGTGAGCTGAAAGCTGTTGATTCTCAGTGGGATCAGCAGGACTAGTAAACCTTTACCACTACAGGGACTCATCTGATCCACATCCACATATGACTTCATGGACCTTTACCTTGTGTTTGTCTCTGTGTAGACAGACAAAATGTGAGCTGATTCTTCATGATTGAATGATGATGATGATGATGTAATGTCAGTGTTTCTATCAGTTCACAGCAGCAGAGAGAAAAGTCTCCTGTACCCAGCGGTGTGTCCATGAAGAGTGATCGGTCCAAAGATGGTCTGATTAACTTCAAAGATGTACGCCGTTCTTATGACCCAGAGTAAGTAATTAAAACAAATTAAACAGATGAAATGGATGGCTAGCTGTTACACAGATATAAAATTGATCGTCCATCATTTACAGTTTTTAGCATCTGGTTTTAATGATGATTAACCATGACAGAACAAAACATCTTCAACTAATGGTTAATGGTACAAAGACAATGTGAGCTGATTCTTCATGATTCCTCCACAGAGAGGACCAGGAGAGCTCAGAGGTTCCCAGAGGTCAGTCTGCCCAGCAGCATCACACACTCCTGGACTCCATATTTATGGTCTGTACATGTACAACTACTTTCACATCTATTCTGTTCACAATCATCTCCATACTGCACTTTGTAGACCAGTGGATTGTCAGTCTGTCCAACATGGATCTGATCTTTGGTTTCATGGTTTTAGTTTGTGTCATTCATAGAATATTCTGTTCCAGCTGCTGGAGGAGAACATCGTCACTTTTGTGAAAAACGAGCTGAAGAAGATCCAGAAGGTTGTGAGTTCAGATTACCCAGAATGCTTAGAGAGTCAGAGGGAGGATGAGAAGGTGTTGGACGGTGAGGATGAAGAGCAGAGGAGGAGCAGCAGAGAGGCATTTGTGAAGATCACACTGCACTTCCTGAGGACAATGAAGCAGGAGGAGCTGGCTGACTGTCTGCAGAGCAGTAAGAGGATTTCTCTAAATATTTAACATGCTGGATAAATGGGACATTTACTAATGTCTCAAGAGATGGACCAAAATATATTCATACTCATTCTTTGAGGAAATGACATGTTGAAATCTGTTCTTTGACTCATTGATCTTCTTTGTTGTGTGTTCATTCAGGACTTCTTGCTGCAGTTTGTCAGCGTGAACTCAAATCTAATCTGAAGAAGAAGTTCCAGTGTGTGTTTGAGGGGGTTGCTAAAGCAAGAAATTCAACCCTTCTGAATCAGATCTACACAGAGCTCTACATCACAGAGGGAGGAACTGCAGAGGTCAATGATCAACATGAGGTCAGACAGATTGAAACCACACAGACCAGAAACAACCATCAGACAAGAAGACATCTTTAAAGCCTCACCTGGAAGAGAGGAACCAATCGGAACAGTGATGACAAAGGGAGTGGCTGGCATTGGGAAAACAGTCTTAACACAGAAGTTCACTCTGGACTGGGCTGAAGACAAAGCCAACCAGGACATACAGTTCATTTCCATTCACTTTCAGAGAGCTGAATGTGCTGAAAGAGAAAAAGTACAGCTTGGTGGAACTTGTTCATCACTTCTTCAGTGAAACCAAAGAAGCAGGAATCTATAGGTTTGAAGAGTTCCTGGTTCTGTTCATCTTTGACGGTCTGGATGAGTGTCGACTTCCTCTGGACTTCCACAACAATGAGATCCTGACTGATGTTACTGAGTCCTCCTCAGTGGATGTGCTGCTGACAAACCTCTTCAGGGGGTAACTGCTTCCCGCTGCTCGCCTCTGGATAACCACACGACCTGCAGCAGCCAATCAGATCCCTCCTGAGTGTGTTGACATGGTGACAGAGGTCAGAGGGTTCACTGACCCACAGAAGGAGGAGTACTTCAGGAAGAGATTCAGAAATGAGAAGCAGGCAATTAGGATCATCTCCCACATCCTACACATCATGTGCCACATCCCAGTCTTCTGCTGGATCACTGCTACAGTTCTGGAGGATGTGTTGAAGACCAGAGAGAGAGGAGAGCTGCCCAAGACCCTGACTGAGATGTACATCCACTTCCTGGTGGTTCAGTCAAAAGTGAAGAAGGTCAAGTATGATGGAGGAGCTGAGACAGATCCACACTGGAGTCCAGAGAGCAGGAAGATGACTGAGTCTCTGGGAAAACTGGCTTTTGATCAGCTGCAGAAAGGCAACCTGATCTTCTATGAATCCGACCTGACAGAGTGTGGCATCGATATCAGAGCAGCCTCAGTGTACACAGGAGTGTTCACACAGATCTTTAGAGAGGAGAGAGGACTGTACCAGGACAAGGTGTTCTGCTTCGTCCATCCGAGTGTTCAGGAGTTTCTGGCTGCTCTTCATGTCCATCTGACCTTCATCAACTCTGGAGTCAATCTGCTGTCAGAAGAACAAACAACCTCCCGGTTGTCTAAAGTCTTTAGAGTCAAACTCAAACATCTCTACCAGAGTGCTGTGGACAAGGCCTTACAGAGTCCAAATGGACACCTGGACTTGTTCCTCCGCTTCCTCTTGGGTCTTTCAATGAAGACCAATCAGACTCTCCTACGAGGTCTGCTGACACAAGCAAGAAGTAGCTCACAGACCAATCAGAGAACAGTCCAGTTAATCAAGGAGAAGATCAGTGAGAATGTGTCTCCAGAGCAAAGCATCAATCTGTTCCACTGTCTGAATGAACTGAATGATCGTTCTCTAGTGGAGGAGATCCAACAGTCCCTGAGTTCAGGACATCTCTCCACAGATAAACTGTCTCCTGCTGAGTGGTCAGCTCTGGTCTTCATCTTACTGTCATCAGAAAAAGATCTGGACGTGTTTGACCTGAAGAAATACTCTGCTTCAGAGGAGGCTCTTCTGAGGCTGCTGCCAGTGGTCAAAGCCTCCAACAAAGCTCTGTAAGTACAGAGAGAGTTAGATTCATATATCATAACTTAAATACGCTGTTATCTTTTCTACTTATTTTTTCTTTTTTCTTCATCATTGTCTCTTCAGACTGAGTGACTGTGACATCTCAGAGAGAAGCTGTGAAGCTCTGTCCTCGGTTCTCAGCTCCCAGTCCTCTAGTCTGAGAGAGCTGGACCTGAGTAACAACGACCAGAAGGATTCAGGAGTGAAGCTGTTGTCTGCTGGACTGGAGAGTCCACACTGTGAACTGGACACTCTCAGGTCAGGATTCAATTAATGTCCTTTTCGTGTCCTTATTTATATCTATGGGTAAATTTGTAACCTCAGTGCTGCAGTAACCTTCCAGCCCTCACAGTTCCCTCAGATTATGAGACATAATATGTTGTTTTGTATGTTTGCAGGCTGTCAGGCTGTCTGATCACAGAGAAAGGCTGTGCTTCTCTGGCCTCAGCTCTGAGCTCCAACCCCTCCCATCCGAGAGAGCTGGACCTGAGCTACAATCATCCAGGACACTCAGGAGTGAAGCTGCTGTCTGCTGGACTGGATGATCCACACTGGAGACTGGACACTCTCAGGTATGAAGAGGCCTGCTGCAGCCACAGACAATCAGTCGGATAGAGGAGGTAGAGCTGGAGACTTTTTCTCTGTCACACTGTCAGCCTGGTTAATATGACCCTGACACACCAAGCTGACCTCAAACTACCAGAGACTCATCAAACTGATTGTGTCCCACATCAGACCATCAATACAGACAGAAGTAGTCATGGAACAGTAGCCAGGATGAGCCTTAACAGGGAGGGAAGGTGATGAAACTGTTGTTTTTCTGGAGCGTTGTCTTGTATCAACATTAGAAAATAGGACAGTGGTGTATCCTGACACGTTGACGGGCATCATGGTGGGTTGACATGCGTCAACATCGTCACGCTGCAGGTTTGTGGGCTCATATCAAACAATAGATTGATGTTTTGATGCTCGTCATCTGCCACCAGTGTGTGGTGCCCTTTAGTCGAGACATTATTTTGAAAAGACAAACAGATTAATAAACAATTTTGCATGTTTGTCACACTTAAATGTTTCAGATCATCAAACAAATTTAAATATTAGACAAAGATAACAAGTAAACACAAAATGCATTTTTTAAATGAAGGTTTTTATTATTAAGGGGGAAAAAAAATCCAAACCTACATGGCCCTGTGTGAAAAAGTGATTGCCCCCTAAACCTAATAACTGCTTGGGCCACCCTTAGCAGCAACAACTGCAATCAAGCGTTTGCGATAACTGGCAATGAGTCTTTTACAGCGCTGTAGAGGAATTTTGGCCCACTCATCTTTGCAGAATTGTTGTAATTCAGCAACATTGGAGGGTTTTCGAGCATGAACCGCCTTTTTAAGGTCATGCCACAGCATCTCAATCGGATTCAGGTCGGGACTTTGACTAGGCCACTCCAAAGTCTTCATTTTGTTTTTCTTAAGCCATTCAGAGGTGGACTTGCTGGTGTGTTTTGGATCATTGTCCTGCTGCAGAACCCAAGTGCGCTTCAGCTTGAGGTCACGAACAGATGGCCGGACATTCTCCTTCAGGATTTTTTGGTAGACAGCAGAATTCATGGTTCCATTTACCACAGCAAGTCTTCCAGGTCCTGAAGCAGCAAAACAGCCACAGACCATCACACTACCACCACCATATTTTACTGTTGGTATGATGTTCCTTTTCTGAAATGCCGTGTTACTTTTACGCCAGATGTAATGGGACATACACCTTCCAAAAAGTTCAACTTTTGTCTCATCAGTCCACAGAGTATTTTCCCAAAGGTCTTGGGGATCATCAAGATGTTTTCTGGCAAAACTGAGACGAGCCTTTATGTTGTTTTTGCTCAGCAGTGGTTTTCGTCTTGGAACTCTGCCATGCAGGCCATTTTTGCCCAGTCTCTTTCTTATGGTGGAGTCATGAACACTGACCTTAATTGAGGCAAGTGAGGCCTGCAGTTCTTTGGATGTTGTTCTGGGGTCTTTTGTGACCTCTTGGATGAGTCGTTGCTGCGCTCTTGGGGTAATTTTGGTCGGCCGGCCACTCCTGGGAAGGTTCACCACTGTTCCATGTTTTCGCCATTTGTGGATAATGGCTCTCACTCTGGTTCGCTGGAGTCCCAATGAGAGAAGTTATTATATCAGCAATGCAAGCAAAGCTTTAACAATGTATTATCAATAACCACTGAATCCCACGGATTCTTACACTGTATATACGGTTTTCACCTCTAATTGTTTTGAGTATCCATAGCTCCTGAAGGCAGCAACATCTCTCTCTCTCAGCTCATTATGGATTGATAGGTATGTCCTCATCGATGTTTCTTTGGTTCCAACATGTTGAGCAAAGCACTTCATTCCTCTGATATTAATACAACGCATTTCTTCTTCCAGCCTTTCAGGAAAGTCGCTTCATCTTCCACTTCTGACAGTATTACAGTTAGCGTCAGCTCATACTGCAGTAAAAACTACAACATGTACCTCTGGGATGTAGTGGAGTACAAGTATCAAGTAGTACAACATGGAGATACTGCAGTAAAGTACAAGTACATCAATGTACTTGTGTAAATGTGTCCACACTGGAACAGAGACAGAAATGTGTCTCATGTGAAAGACTTCCTGAGTTTGTCTCTGATATCACAATAATGGTTGTTTTGGAGCAGAATGCGAGAATAATGGAGCTGAGACCTCCTGAGGAGTGCTGCTCCTCATGGAGGAGGATCTGGATCCCTCTGGTGGAACAAACAAAGTGTTAGTTTATTGCTCTTCTGCTGAGTGAACTTGATGCCCTCTAAAGGTGCGTTCACACCAAACGTGGCGCGAATTATTCGCGCGAGTAGATTACATACAAAGTCTATGCACAGACGCGATGAGACTGGAGTGACGCGAATTTGTGTCAAAAGCCCCAAACGCGTGAGTTGAAATTTTTCAACTTCAATGAAAAAATGGCGTGATGCTGCGACGCGATAGCCTATCAGCGTTGTGATGTTTCTCCTGTCATCACTGACGTCCTGCCGTTGTTGAATCAGGAAATAAATACTGTAGCCGTCTGTGTTCACCCAGAGCTCTACGATACCTCATATCAATAGAGACCACACTATGTGTATAAATGTGTGTGTGTAAACCATATGGGACAATGAAAAAGACGCTGCCGCATTTACGTCTAGATGACGTTATTGTGAGTGTTGATGGAGCTGCTACAATGTTAGCATAGCCTAGCACCGATTGATCCGAGCTCCATTGAGAAAACGAGTATTTTAAAAGTTATTTGCTTGTCGTCTTGTGGAGAGAACTAACTAAACATGAATTCAGACTTTTTACAAATCTGCATCATTACGTAATTATTTCGGAGTCCCTTTTTGTCGGTTTATTGCCGTTAAATCACAGCCAAATCAGTTTATTTTGTGTTCATACAGCTGTAGTAAACAGCGACGTGTGGCTTGCTAGACGCAGTGAATACAGCTCGATAAAATCCACGGAGCTCCTCCGGACAATGTTATGAACACAGACATGACGGCGTTTAGTTTCCCGAGATATCTGACTTCCATAACACGTACTAAGCAGAAATAGAGGTTATTTTTTCCATGGTTGATGGCGGACAGTTGAACGGCTTTCAGGGCGATAAGCCACGCCCCCTCTCAGGCGAGTCCAGCACGATTCATGCGAATGAACACAAATAGTCCCCGGCGAGACCGGCGGCACGAATTGGCGGCGTTTGGTGTGAACACGGCATAAGGCTGCTGGTATTGCGCAAGGCTAAGTCATCATCCAGCATGCAATCCTGCTCTAGTCTAAGACCGTTGTATGTGTCATAACCCGGCTCCTAGGCTATGACAAATACAGAAAGAACACAAGGGATGATGGTAAAGTATTTATTTCAACTAAATAAATAAGTAATCACCTTTGTGAAGTGTGTCAGTCAGTAACATCAGTAATGTAAACGTGAATGCCTGTGTGATGAAGTGTTGTCAGCGAAACCAAAGAAGACCAAAACCAAGATATAACCGGGCAGCCACTGGCAGGGATCACTCCACGTACGCAGGAGAGAGGCCAGGGCAGAGCAACACTGGAGCAGGGCTTTTATAGGAGCTCCAGGACCAGGTGCTCTGCATCAGGTAATCTGCCACGACTGCTGTTAGAGGCAGGGCCGTCACACATGTCAGTAAATAATTCAAGGAGAGGACTTTTCAGAAGCTACATGGTTCAAAATGTAAATGACCGTTATATTTTGGTGGCAACATGTAGCAGATCAAACAATGCAAAGTGTAGTTTGAGCCTTATTTAACATATAATAGGGCTCATTGGGACCTTATTAAGGTGTCCTATAGTAAGTACGAGGTGAATATTAAAAATAATACATTATACAGGGGAAAAACAGTGTAAAAAAAGTCCAAATAAAACCAAATCTCCGGTGTGCCCATGTCTTTCTTTATTCTGGAGTGCTCTGTGGGATGTGACAATAGTTATCTTAGAGGAACTAAAAGGAAACGTTGAAAATTTTGCAAAAATGGCAGTGTCACTATCTACGGACTACTTCTGCTACTTCTGTAACTGCTGTTTTGTCTACTGCTACACTGCTCCCACTCTAAAGCCACTTAATAATGTTGGAACATACACACATAATTGAGGTCAAGGGCTTCCATAGTCTGACAGATTTAGAATTTAACACCATGGTCACGACATGAGCACACTTCTAACTATTAGATAGGTACTGTATACAAGGACTGTGCTCATGTTCCACTGCTTGACATCTCTGGTCTATAAAGAGTGTCAGAAAATGACCCTTGACCATTATGAGGTCAAGCAAGAGACAGAATGAGAGACAGAGGGGGAGGACGTTCGAATGTCTTTCCCACGAGATTGAAGGAAATTGGAGATTACCTTCAAAAACTGTCTTCAGCCTTTTTAATTGGCTGTCCATTGGTATCAAAGAGCAGCAGATCAAGGACTGTGAAAACTACATTTAAGAAGAGCGGCCCGTCGCCGTCAGTTACAAGAGCCTTCAAAGGCAGCAGTTCCTCAGATGCTGCAATTCCAAAGTCATTCGCCATAAGACTGTAAAGCATTTTGCACTTTGCAGGCTTTTGGGCAGAGCAAAATCACCCAGTCAAAATCTGATGAAACGGACACATTTTTAGAATCAGTGTAATTTATTACACTTTCCGATGTTATCACTCTCTCATAGTATGTCCAGCGAGAGTAAACGCACATAAAACCTGCTTCTAAATCCTCATGTTTTCAACTTTTCTTCAGTGTTAAATAACCCAGTGATAGTTGTCTGTACATCCATGGGTACATTGCAAGCAGGAACTGCTGATAGCTAATTGGGCACATTGTTAATAGTGCAAATTAAACAAATAGGTGAAGGAAATGGGACCCAAGTTGAAGCCCACAGCACAACTCACTGAATCTGTAGCAACATAGTGGAGTTGTCTGGGTTTTGTGTGAGAGAGGGCCCACAGAGGCATGCTTTGAAAACCACTGGTGTTTTTTTTTTTTTTGCTGATTAGATTTTATGTTGATATTCATACATCACAAAGATAAACAGTTTAACAATGGAGATTGAGAGTCTCAGCACATGGAAGACTGTAAAACAGTCATGAGCATCTGAAGAGAGAGTGAATCACACTTTCTGAGAAATATGAACGATAAATCCCCAACGACTATGCAAACTCTTTATCGTTAGAAAGCGCTTTTCTCAAAACCCTAGGATTTACAGACGTGGCATTTTGGCATTTCCTTTACACATCATAAACATTCATCCACAACCGTGCAACGCTGTTTGATGAACAGCAGGTCTGGATGTGAATATCCACTTGGAGATATGTTTAACTTTAACAGATGATGAGCAATGTTTCAAAGTTTGAGCCCAGATTTGTCAAAAACTCCAGTCATTATTTTATCTCCACACATAAGGGATCTAGTTCTGTCTAATTATGGGACTGTCTCCCTAACCACCAGGCTACTCTGATGTCTGATGCATTAAACATGGCCAGCATGTCTAGAAATTAATATCACAGAGCCACTGAAAGAAAAGTTTGAGCACTCACTTTTTGGAAACATTTCAGATTTCTTTGTCATGTGTCTGTAAATGTCTGTGAGTGCGGATCTGTTTGAGTGAGTGCGAGCATGTCTGGGCCACTAAAGGTTATATTTACCATTCGTCTGGGTTTTGGGAGAGGCAGAGGCCAACTGGGGACAACCGTGTGGACCGCTAGAATTCTGGTGGTCTTGTGGACCATCAGGCACGTGTGTGGACGCCCACACACACACACACACACACACACACACACACACGCACAACAATGTTGATTGAAGATTTAATCAAATGTCAGGACTGCCGTGACGTCGCGCTGTAAATACAGGGTGTAGGAGGCCTGGAAAGAATGGGAATAAAGGTGGATCAATCGGAATGAATGGGGATGCATAAATACATGTATGTATTATATTGCCACTAATAGTTCCCTGTCTACAAAAGAACCAGAGACGTAGAAGCTAAAGACCAACATTTTTCTCGGGTGTTGGTGGAGAGTTTGCTCTGCTGGATGTGAAAATAGTCAGTTAGTTAGATAAGTTAGTTAAGCTTTGTTTATTCAGTAAATACCATCATTTTTGCAAGAGAGACCTGAAAACAATCACACATATTCTAAGAAATCTAGGAGGGCCGTCGGAGACCAACACATTCTCCTAGGCTGTTTCCATAATTGAAAAATAATGTGTGCATCAGCCCAGTGATTCGTATCTGCTCCAAAATATGATGTTCTCTTCATAGGCCCATGTTACACCCTTTCAAGGAGATCAGGTATGTTGTTTTTCCAAAAAAAAAACCTTGGCGGATGTAATCATGAACATGTAAAACTTTAAAGTCCCTCAGTGGTATGACTATTTCTAACTTCAAGCTTTGTTGCAGTTCATACCAGTAGTAAGTTGCATAGTATAGCAGTACTAAGGTACATCAGCGCATCGGGCTTTCAACAAACTCCAATGTAAACCCCTCTGCGTCAGTATTAGACGCTCAGAGCAACTAATGTAGTAGTTGGATGGCTCAAACAGACACAGGACTGTCGCCAATGTGAAACCAAATCAACAATGACTTATTTGACATTAGTTACATAACTTGCAAACTTTTCTAACACCCAATAGCTTTTTCCTAAGCCTAACCTAAGGTAATTTTGTTGAGTAAATAAACAAATTAAACCTACATTGGATATTTATTTAAAAAATATGCTATCCATGTAACAAGCAGAAACTGACATGCAGTCCCAGACACATCCAAAACTGACGCTAAAGGGGAACCTAGAGCACAACAGTTTAAAGCCTGGGGCCCATGACCAAGCTGCAATATTTGACGAGATGGGAGTAAAAATGTAACAGCTGGGGCAACTTTTTTGCTGACGCATTAGCCAAAACAGCTTTATAAGGCAATCCAATGTATGTATTTAGCTTTTGATGTAAGTTCTTCTGCCCCCACATGGCCAACAATATAATAAATGCAGCTTTAAAATGAAAAGTTTGATAATGAGTTATTACTCAACATAATGGTTGTTTCTGCAACTGAAACAACTTCTGAATCAAACTGCATTGTGTTATTGATTCATGCAGTGAATGCATACTGAACCACCTCCAACAGTCAAAGGGAGATGTTGGAAATTGAGAATTGTGGTAGCCTCAATCTGCACAAATGCATGAGGGGGTCACTAACATGTTGATGTAATAAACCAGCCATATAACAGCGGGGTCTAAAGAACAGAATATAACCGTCTGCACTCGCACCATGAGTCAGGTTACTCCCACAGTAATCCTGCTCACTAGACTAGTCGCCAGCTGACTTCACTGACACAGCTATAATTGGTACATTTAGTATGATTAATCACTACCTAATCAGATTTGCATATATGATGGATTTTTGGTCAACCAGTTGTGAGCATGTGTGCCATCCAAAAAAGAAGAGTCACGCTTGGTGTGTTAATGATCATTCGCCTCCTCTGGTCAGCTAACAGAGTTTCCCCCCCCCCCCTCTTGAGTCCTGCCATGATAAATGTGTAAGCCAAAATGTCAGCTGAGGCAGAAGACTCTTTCACGAAAACTGAAGCTGACCGCGAGCATGAAATCGATGAAGTGTTTTCAAGAGCGTTCACTGCGGCAGTTGTCCACACCTGACAAGTGATTAGGCTCATGTCCAGTCGAAAAGAAACACTCACGGCCTCCTGTTGTCTGTCTTCTGAAAGACACAAATTGAGATAGTCATTTTCGTGTTGACATGGATACAGATCTACATTTTTAACAGCAACCCCCCCCCCCCCCCCAAGAAAAAAGTGCCAGCCATCTTAAAAACATGAAGCATCACACTAACTTTTAGCTTTCTCCATCTACTTCCAGTAAGTAATAGATTGGAATTTGAAAGTACTGCTACTTCTCGATGTGCCCCCCATCCTCTCTGGTCAGCTGTCTGCTAACTGTCGGTATGAGAAGGCCGGTTCATGTCGTTCACCCGCCACTAGTGAACAGACTCATGAACAACTCTTTTGGTTCCACAAGCTCTCTTGGCGTTTTTAGTCTTAATACGTGAAACAAACGTAATGTGAAATGTACCTTTTTTGCGATTTCAGTCTGAATCAGATATGCTGCTCCTGTTACTTTGGAAAAGACGCCCATTAAGGTGACGTCACGTCCATTGAGACGTCTTATTTGTGTGGTCTTGACAGTGTTGGCAGCGCTTGGTTGTGAAGAGCAGCTGAGCCCATCAAGATCTCAGGAAACGGGTGCAGATAATTTCATATTTTCACATTGAACAGAGAAACGGTCTGATTTCACTGTACACTTATTCACTATACACTGATTTCACTTTACAAATTTACCCCTGGGGATGAATAAAGTACATATCTATCTATCTATCTATGTATAATGGATGAGAGCATCATTCGGCCTGCTCATAGAGCTTCTTAATTCAAGTACTACTTCAACTTTCCTTCCATTAGTCTCTTTCATATTTTTATATTTTACCATTGTGTTGGTCATATTTTGTTGTTGTCTGTTTCACAGGCACTCGTCAACAGTGGTTGAGGTTACGAGCCGAACGCCGCAGTCATGTCCTCTCTCACCGGTCGCTCTCTCTATCTCCCTCTGTTGTCTTTCTCCCTTTCTCTTCATTGTCATGGAGTTCTTGCACTCCACATATACATGTGCAAAAGACTTGCTCTGTAGCCCGATTGTCATGCAGTTCCGTTATACCAGGGGTCGGCCACCTTTTCTATCCAAAGAGCTATTTTGCTCTATTTTCCACCAAATAAAATTTGTCTGGAGCCGCAAAAGCTATTTGATATCACAGCTTATAAAGTGTTATATATAGTTACATTATTTGTGGGGAATTAAATTCAAAAGTAAGAGATTTTGTTACCCTTTTTGAATAAAGAGTAAATGCTGGCAAATGTTAAAATTACCGTAAATGACTGTCATATAATCCAATCAAATATACGATAATATGCTGCTAAAATACACTGGGTTAGAATACACTAGGTGCACTGCCTACATCAATGACGCTGAGGTGGAGCAAGTGAAAAGTTGTAAGTTCCTGGGAATCAGCATAGTAACCTAAAATGGTCAACGTACTTTCCATTCTGGTGAAAAGCTCCAGCTGTATTTTTTAAAGGAATCTAAAGAAGGCAAAATCCCGTGCCAAGTTCTTGTTAACTTTTACAGAGGAGCTATAGAAAAAATCCAGACTGGAAACATTACAATCTGGCACAATGGGATGCGCACGGCACTAGACAGGAGGGCTCTACAGCGGGTGATTAAAACAAATACAGGATATAATTGATACCCATCTATCGGGCATCAGTGATATTGGTGAGAAGAGGTGCCTGCGAAGAACCGAAAGAATATAAAGAGACAGTACATCTCCACCTTCCACCATGTAATATAGTTCTTCTTTTTTGTGGGTTTCCTTATGTAGCAAAATGGGACTACAACTACATTTCGTTGGGTAACCCTGTGCTGTACAATTGAAATAAATAAAACCTTGCACCTTAAAATGCTTGCGTCTCAGATCTTAATACTTAACAGTTTTTGTACTGATCTCCACCATCTCGAGTAGCTTCTAGTTATGAAAACCAAAAGGGAGAAGAAGAAAAAAAAGATGGCCACAGCCAAAATGATCGAGGCTTCAAAATGGTATTCCACAAACCAATGGGTTACGCCATTACGAACACTGCTTATATACGGTCTGTGTTTGAGAGTAATTCAAAAAGAACCATTTGTCCGTGAAACTAACATCACAAGAGTGCAAACACAATCTAACAAGTGCCAATCCTAAACTATTTCTTTAACAATGTATTTGTCACCTGTTCAATCAAATTGATTAATTAATTGTTAAAATTGAAACAGCTGCTGTCTCCTCCATGTGGTCTGCTGTGTCAAAATGGCAGCTTCCTTAATAATAATGTCACTTCTCGAGGAGTTAGGCTTTCTTCTTAAGAAGCCATTATCACTTAATGTATTCCAGTATCTTCGTATTGATCCCATCCTGTCAAACTGTGATAAAATAGTCTTTGTATTGTACCACATAACACTCACACATGCACGTATGTATAGTGTTAAGCTCTGAAACACATCCTAATGCAGATCATGTCTTGACAGAATTCAATTTCCCATCTGAAATTAAAACCCTTTGGAGGCCTTAAATGCACCAATATTGATAGCAGGAAGTGAAGTGGGAGCTGGCGTGATGGGTACTTTCCCTTACTGATGTGTTCGTTTTATTTAGCTGTGATATGAACTTTAAAAAGAGCCATTGAAGACGGAGCGAGGGGAGCTAAAGTCTTATTAGCTTTTCCTTGAGATTACAGGCAGAGAAGCAGAGTGTTTGGCAAAGGCTGTAGGCAAATAAAAAATCTGCCATGGAGGAGGAAAGGATGGAGAGAAAAGGGAGCGGGGCAGATGTAGAGAGAGCTGCAGAGAGCTAGGACGAAAAAGCCAAAATTCACAGACATGGGTAAAGGCAGATTAGAGACAGCAGTAAACATGTAACATTTTTAATTTAAACAAAACACTTGCTTAGGGTTCGATGGAAACTGATTTTGGGCTTAAAATAACTACGTAAACTAAGTAAAACGTAACATAAGTACAGAAAACACGCCACAAAACATCCCTGATGTTACTTTGGGACTCAAACCCCGGTCTCCTGGTTGTTTGAAGCGTCCTCCTCTCCTTCAGCCTGCTCTTGTCCTTGGCATCGGCCGGTGATGTTCAAGGTCCTAGCTTGTAGCGTTTCCTTAATTCGATTGCAATATATTATATAGGGTTAATGTCTGTCCAGCCCCAAGGACACTTCCACTTAAGCCATTTAATCATATGTAGTAATTAGTCTCCCGTCCAGCCTTAAAATCTTCATTTGCTTGATTAAAAGAAGCGGAGAATAAATCTGCCCGTGAGGTGAGAAAAGCGTATTTGTTTCCAAGTGGTTACCTTACACACCGGTGTGATCAGCAATGGCATCAGAACCAACTGGTGTTTTGGAATGGAACTGGTCCGATGTGTATGTCATTCTACACAAAGTAAGGTCATTTTGAGCACTGCTTAAACAAAGACAATTCAAAGTGTTTAAATGTGAAAAACGAAGATATAAGATAATAAATGTTGATTAACACACTTACAAAAATGAGACAGCAGAGACATCTGTTACAAGGTGGATGATGCTTTGGTGCTTTGAACCAAAAGGTTTCCTAAAAACAACAAGTCTAAATAATAAATTATAATATTCAAAATGATTTTTTCATGGAGGTGGGGAAAAGTTTATGACTGTGGACTGACGGCATTGCACGCCGTTTGTGGGCATGTTTTGTTCTCTCTCTCCGCCCCCTAATCTCTCTCTCTCTCTTATTGGTGCTCTCTCTCCCCTCCACCTTTTCTGTTACTTTAGTTTGTTACTTTAATCAGGGAAATAACCGCTAGTTCAGTTATTGTTTCTTTTCTAGTTGAGTACTGCTCTTTAGGTAGTTTAGGGTGGATGAGCTGTGTGTGGCCGGTTCAGTGGCATCACCATCTGTTGTTCTTTTTGGACGGGATCTTGAACCCTTTTTTGTTTTCTTAAAACATTGAGAATGGTTACCTTCCTTAAAAAAAAATCCAGTTTTTTGTTATTCTACTCGCAGCTGGTTCAATTAAGATCAACTAAACAAAAGATAGTCCCATCACAAGACAGACAGGGAGGCTTTATATAGAAAGAGGCTACAATCATATCATATTACATGAAATGTTTGTTTGTCCCCTACTAGGAATCACACATAGTATACATGTTTTGTTCATGCGCACTAAGGACATTGATTGGAAGCACAGGAGTCGTTTTCATTTTTTTTTTATTAACAGTATTAGTAGTAGATGGATTTTTACACCAGAAAATATCACGATTTATTGGAAGAAATCAAGCTATTCCATGTAAAATCAGACATTCAGCGAGCCCTGTATAGCCTGAATGGAATAATCCTTTGTTTCACGAACACATTTTCCCACCACTGCGATGATTGGACTGTGGGATTGCCAGTCGAATCGGGCTCTTAGATCAAATCAGACAGTTGGCTTTTTGGGGCTTGTGTGGCCGCCGCAACTGCAAAAACGTTTGTGACCAATTGTTAAAGATCTACCGTGTGTGTGTGTGTGTGGTGTGTGTGCAGTAGAGATAGCTGGGATTGTAGCTTCTACCTGCTTCGTCTCTTAATTGGAGGCCTAATTAAGCTTTCAAAGCAGAGTTAATGTGAGATTTTACTACACATTACACTCAGCTGTGAGCATTTTGTAGTTTGTTTGCCTCGATGTTAAAAAGCCTCATTCTCAATCTATTACTGGGACCTCCATAAACAAGAGGCACATTCAGCCCCATCTGCTCCGTAGCAGAGTTGCTCAGCAGCCGACAATGAGAAACCTTTGTGTTGGCCAAGTCCCTGGTGGGGTGCACTTGCAGTTTCGGGTTGGCTTGCTGCAAAACAAGCGTGCATACTCAGCAAAACATACCCGTATGGATCGGATAACCTCTTTGCTTTTCTTCCATTATAATGAAGCTGCTGAAATCACTTTCACAAAGCGCCTTAAAGCTGGGCAGGAGTATTCCCATTACTTGTAATGAATTACCCATTTATGTGTGCGCTGTGGGTCCCCCCCACCACTCCCCTTTAAAGATCCCTGTTGAACAAGACAACAGCCTTTAATAAGGGTGAGGGTTTGGAGTGTCACCACCCTCGGGCTTTGCTATCGGCGGTGGTTTCAAAAGGCAGCGGGAAGAAGAAGCATCAAATTGTCAGCGAGGGAAACCCGGCATCCCCGCAAAACTGAGTTCAGAGTCTCATTCCTTTGCTATCTGCGGTGTAATTTAATACACTGTACTTCTTCAATCTGTCATCAATATTTGCTCACTCACAGGGTCGCAAAGCATCATCTTTTCCTGGGAAACAGTAATAAAGTAGATATTATATTAAAGAAGGGGTGCAGAGTATACAGTCATCATATGAAATACTGCCTCTGGCTATTCAATATGTAATGCTCAACTTTTCACAGTACTGAAGCAGAAATGAATGCTGCTGATTCAGAGAGATGTGTGTGTGTGAGAGAGAGCTAGTTGGCATCTTGACATTGCGATACTGCGAGTGTGTGTGTGTGTGTGTGTGTGTGTGTGTGTGTGTGCGTGTGTCGGCTCATCCAGTTTTAGCTGCTTTACAATGCTGATCCCAACCTGAGTAATGATTTTCTTAATGCGTGTTTTAAGCCACAGGTTTCTGGACAAATTATCCACAGTAGGCACAAATACACAGTGCCTGAACATGTCAGCAGCTGAATGACTATAAATCAGCTCTGCTCTCATGCTGTACAGTACGGATGCTGTTTATCTCAAAATACCTCACAAACCAGAAAACAACAGGACAGACAAAACAGGCACTGAAAGCAGTGTTGGTGTGGCTGTTTATATAACCCACCAATCATTGAAACCCAGTGATTCACACTGTCGGTTAATTATTGTGGTAGAATTAAACCTGAATATCAAAATGACAGGGTGTGCTTAAGTCTGAATGCATCAGACTGGGACATGTCAGTGAGGGCGTGAGCCAGAAACACTCTTCGCACCGTCAGAGGGAAGAAAGTAAATAAACAGAAAAATGGACGTTAATGTTTGATGTCAAGCAAAAGATCAGTTTCAGTTGATTAACCCTCTGAAACCCAAGCAATTTTGGTGTTTCTTTGCTCCTGTCACATTTTTTCTCAAACAAGAGAACTCAAACATAAACAACTTATCTTGCCATAAATCATTAAAAGAAGTTTGACAATTTATTTTTACAAAAGTTTGAAAACAATGGAATCTTTATATTCAAGACTTTCCAAGTGCTCACAAGTGTTGCCAATGTTGGGGGGGGGGGGGGGGCAAAAGGTTTATTCCAGACGAGATTGTGAATGATTCATCAAATGCTTTGATGAATCATTTAAAGTTTCGTTTGAATTGCTTTTTCCGACGGAACCGCCAGAGAGATGAAAGTCTGACTATGACGTTTTTTTGACGATTGTTTAAAGAAAGCTTTTTCAATACTTTCTTAATTAGTCAAATTCAAACAGGAATGTCATTCCTTTTAAAAAGCAATACTTATAAAGTTGTAACAGATTTAAATCTCAAAAGGTCTAATTCACTAATAAGCATAAAAATGTTCTTACTTTGTGTACAAAATACATGCGCAATGGGCAATTTAGTTCACCGAGCGTGTGTATCCCAATCTCATGGGACGGCGTATAAATAGCACCAGAGCTTTCTTCAAACCATTACAACGCATTTAAAGTTTTTTGCATGTCATTCATAAGCCCCGGGATTAACGTTCCGAAGCGGCTTTTTGCATGTCACTTAACAGCACATTGTTACCGTGAACCGGATGCATCTATGCTTAAGCAACAAAACAACTGTTAGCCGTAGTTAGGTTTAACCAATTAGGTATGTTTAGGAAAAACATCACGGTTGGGCTTTAAATAACTTCCTGAACTAAAGTAAGTAAAATATGTATTTAAACAATTTGTCGTGTTATTCACACGCCATTTGGTGAGAGCGGGCTGGTGTTTGTTTGACATTTTGTCCATCGCCATCTTGGTTTTTGTATGTCGCTATCTTGGTTTCTTGCAACCAGAAGCGACACAAGAATTTAGCACAAGCGAACCCTAAATAAGACATTTTAGCCGACCAAAATGTTACACGTAAATTTGAATGACCTGAAAAACACACTGTGAAAACACGGACGACTCCCAGACCGAAGTGATCGCTGAAGTTTTTCCTTATTTTGGTAAAACAAAATGAGGCTTGGGTTGCAGTAGACGTTGCATTAGCCAGGGTGGTGTATGTTGAGATAGGGACTGTGGCTCAGGTAACAAAGAAATGGACCAGAAGAAAAGAAAACATATGGAGGACCACCTGATCTGTCGGCCCAAGATCGTAGTTATTGGAAAAATAACAACAAGCAATATGTGTGAAAATAATGATATCCAGCAAGGACTTTCACTCAGAGGCAATTCATTTCATAATTACATATTTGCAATTGCCTGTTCTTTGTGTGATTAATGAGCACCATGCAATCAGAAGATGATGCTGCAGTGGACCTCTCTTTATTCTTGTCTGTTTTCTACAAAAAATTTGTATGGAAGGCCCAGTTTCTTCAGTGAAGATAGAACAGTAAATCACAAAAACAATTTCCTTGCTGATGATGAAGTGGATCGAAATCAAAAATTGCGACGGAGACATGAATTTGTTAACATGCAGACAACTGAATTCAATTCAGATGAAATCCATTTTGTATTTCACAGAGAAAGTGGTGAGCCATCCAGATGTGAGGCCAAACAAACAGCATGCGTTATTAGTTTGTATGTGATATATGCAGATTGAATGGAAAGAGAAACTCCTGGCTACACTGGACAACATCATTAAGTGAATATCTACAGCCTAACTTCAGCTTCAACAGTTCATTACTTCCACCAAAGCAGCTTATGTTTTCGGTTCGGTTTCTTTTTGTTGGTAGGATTACAGAAAGAACTACTGGCTCCAGTCTCTTGGTGGAAGGGTTTAGCATAGGCCAAGAAAGAACCCTTTCCATTTTGGAGCACATTGGCCTTTGTGGAGGTCTCAGCGTGCCCTTCTAGTTTATAGCGAAGCAGTATTATAGAGATCTCTTTTTTAACCCCACTGGCAGTCTATAATAGGCCTGTTCAGCGACAGACACCATGGATCTGTCGGAGTTAAAAACCAGCTCAGACTGAAAGGCTTGCTGCTGATTCTACACATTACTGAGGCCATTTTTGCATTTGACACTATTTCGGAAACCTTCTATGAATAACTGGGTTTATATTCTATTGGAATCAATTCAACTGAGCCAAGTCCAAAACCTGTATTTACACATGGTGAACCCAAAGAGAGCAAGCTCGTGTTAGGGTAAAATATGAAATGAAAAATACACTAAATGTAACGTGGAATAGCTTATTACATGAAGTTTAAAAAGTAACATGGCTTTTGCACTTCAGGGGAGATGGGTGAATAGGGTGAACTTTTTTTTTTTTTTGGATTACAAGTTTTCTAATGTTTAGATATGCAAATGAAGCATTATCTTGTGCAATATGTGCACATTTGGATACATTTCTGGATCACAAATCTGAACATTGGATAAAGCCAGTTTCAAAATAGTTTGACACATTATTGGCAAAAGGCTTTTTATAGAGACAATTTTAGTGTCTCTTTATGTCACTCCATGAATCCAAAAAATACTGCCAAGAGCTCTAAAAATCAATTTTTACCCCCTATGTTTAGGAATAAGATATGTATTGGAAACTACCATACATTTTGCAAGACACCACAGGTGAAAAGGGTAAAAGAATACCAATAGATATCGCCATTAAAACTCTGCCCCGTTACTTACTTACATTACTTACATGTTTTTATGGTTTACAAAATTTCTGAAATGGTATGTGTAAATATGCAAATAAAGCATTATCTAATGCGCTTTTTGTGAATTAAGGAGAAATCTACAGACGTAGAGGGACGAAATAGACACAAATAAAACCTCAATATGTATTTTGGATGTTTTCTTTCCTCTTGTCTGAAATAACACGTTATGGAATCTCAAAATTGACCATTGTATGAACAAAAACAATGTTTCTTTGTAGTGTCTTTCCTTAAAAAAACCTTACTTTTGTTAAATTTCTGAAGAATTACGACTTTCCTTAGCCTGCCCAAAAACTTTTGAGTCCCATACCTGCCAGCATAATAAAACACAGTGTATCTAATTGATTTAATTTAAAGTGGAGTCATGATTAATTAACCAGATGATAATACCTCTGCCAGGAGAGAAGTCTTCCCCAACTCTGACATTTAGGTTTTTCCTGACTGCTACCAGAAGCTTCCTCTGCTGTGTGGATTGTTTCAGGACAGCTACCCCTCCATAGCCCAGAGTCACATTTTAATACAAGAAGTATATGCTAATCACAATTACTGGTGCATATTTGAGGACTCCCTTTGAAGTTTCAGAGACCACACTGTCACACTATCAAGGAAGCACTGAATTCAAGAAACTTTAATACAATAAGTAGACTTTTAGCCACTCAAAAAGAATGCAGAACAATCTGATGACCTCACACACAGAACCAAATCAACCATGGGATGAGCGCTGCTTACAAATGTTGCCGGCATCCCGTTTCACAAATGATTGTCCCTTCCAAACTGAGCAGATGGAATTGATCACCATAGTCCTCTGCTGATGCATGAGTCTCAAGTGTGGCTATTCTTTAACGAATTCCACACTCAATGCACCCAGTGATCTCATATCGCAATTCACAGTGATTTTTGAACCACCCAAATCTTTTCAGGTCATCCTTGAGTCCAGGTGGACTTTTGTGCCATCTTTGAATTGATATCTTCTAGGCAATCCTGAGACATCACAAGTTTCCAATTATGAACCGTACGGATGGACAGCCCGATGGCTGTAGCCAGAGGCATGATTCAAGTTTCAAGACTTTAAAAGCTATTTTAAAAGATGCCTATTTCAGCATCGTGTGCCTGTGTGTGTGTGTGTGTGTGTGTGTGTGTGTGTGCCTGTGATTGTTCTAGAAAGTACACCGAGTGTTCCTTTATCCATTTATACTCTGCTTCTCAAAAGTTAGACAATTTTGGAAGTTGTGACAAACCACTTTTATACAGGTGTTGAACATATGGTGATTGGTAAATCAGACCAAATTGAGTTTGGTACTAAGTTATTCATGCACGAATTGGGTCATGGCAGTTATTAAATGCATTGTAATTGTAATAATTTCAACCTTTACATAGTTTGTTGTATAAAGAGAATATGACCTTCGAGACACGTTGGACGTCTTGCTGACACCTGAATCCTCCGTTTGCATCAGCATGTCACCACTGCACTGGATCCAATGTGTCTCTCTGAGAATTCAACTTCAGCTGGTGTTAAATGTGGGGAAATCTTAAATCATGTTATTTTGAAATGATAAAGACTTACGTACATCTAACCTTACAAAGCTCAAGGGAGCCCGAGGACTTGAAATGAAAACAGTTTGTAGGTATTTAATATTGATCATTGGAAACCTTTTATTTCCCCATTGGTTTGATTTCATACATAAATGTCTCTCCAAGCGACTTCCTCTGTACAATCATAACCAATAACCTGCATGCTCAGAGCTCTACAGATGTCGGTACTACAGGTTAGGATGGAGTTGGATGGAAAAGCTTTTATATAAGCCACTATACATAAGTCATATGTACAGGGACTGGTGCAAGCATGGCGCCTGTGACTTTGCTGATTAACCTTGATTCAAATAGGTTTCAGAGTGGCTTTGAGCCGAATAGCCCCCACTTCATTCAGATGTGCCAAAAGTAGTGACACCTTTTACATTGTTTACCTCCATCTTGTGTTGTATTGTGCTTAATTTGGAAACAGCAGTTGACAAATCAATCTCATCACCAGGTCCTTTTATAGGTTTCTTGGAGCTTTTCAGCTTTTTTATAAAGCCAACATATCTAGGAAGTCATAAAGTGCAGAAAAAATGTAATAACTACAATGACAAATTGGCAAACTCCGTCTGCTGATGAAGATGATGTCATATAATCACTTTTTGATTTTGACAAATGTTATAAATACAAACTTTATATCTGACATTTTACTGTTTACTGAGATGTATTTCATTTGCCAATTACCCACAAACCTTAGCAAAACATCGAATCTAAATTGAATGCGCATACAACCACTTTATTAAACGAGGCCCATTGAGATTGACATAAATGAAATGCATCACAACTGAAAGATTGGACTTACCAGAAAAAAATGTATGTTTGGGAATTCTGTCAAATCTAACTGAATAAAATCCACTGTAGGAGGTCCTGTTTGGTTGGGAGTTCAGTGATGTTGTCGCTCAGCGGGGTAACCAGCCCTGGCCTATGTTTTACCCTTTTGTTTTCGCTGTGTTTCCTTGATGTCTGTGATGTAGGGGGGTGTTGGGGGGTAGTGGTGAGTGCAACAGGACAGGGGTTTGAACCTCTTTTGGACTTTGACTGCACTCTGTGGTATGCACATGCTCTGTTGTCAGGCTCAGAGACGTGCACAGCGGCCCCACTACTACATCAGTGAAGGATGCCTTTGATGGCTCAGTGTGTGATTGAAGACCACCAAAGGTCCGTGTTTAAGACCTACAGGGCTTGGCCTCCCCCAAGATGCCTGCATGACGGTTTATTCTTTTAGAGAGGCTCTGTTTCTATCTCTCTCTCTCTCTCTTCCCATCTGCCGCTCTATTCTGCCGCTATTCTGCTGCCTCGTCTCTTTCTGACCGATTGTCTCGGAACATCGGCCGCTAGATGTTTGATCTGTTCGCTATCTCATTCAGACACACAGGCTCCTCCGGTCTGTTTGAATCCATGCTAAAGGCTTCAAAGCCGAGACATTCCATATATACCGTAACTACTGGCCCTAAATAAGTGTTCGTCATATAGCACATGAAAGGTCTATTCTGTATGTGTGTTAAGCCTCTTCAGTGTGTAGGATTTGATCCGAGGATGTAGCGGTGAGGTTGCAGATTGCAACCAACTGAAACTTGTGTGTGCCAAGCGTGGTGATTGTTGCCATTGGAAAGGTCTTCAAAGGTTGCCTGGAGTAACACAGTCTAGTGAGTGACCCAGCAGAGGTGTAATATGTCTGTCTTACAAATCCTTCCTCCCTGCCTACTGTGATCCAGCGGGCAGCGGTTTGAGCTTATATTCCGCTCGATCATATTCTGCCCAAGGCTTGAGCATTAAGACCGGCTGTGGGAGACAGTCAGGAATCACCAGTCTTTGGTGTTTAACATCTTATTCAGGGTGAGAGCCGTGGTGCCTGTGAGGGCCAAGATAGCTGAAGCCCCACACATTGAGCTTCACAACATCTCTTCAGAAACCTATGGGTGAGGTTGTGAGGACTACATCCATATTTTATACAGTATTGTTACCAGATGAATAAATCAAATCGGTGGAGTTGGTGGAATCAAAGGTCTGGACCCAGGAAAGAATGGGTTGGATAACTATTCAATATTGTAAAAACATTCATGTCTCCAGGACTTTACTGATTAGCTAATCCGCTTACTTTTGCTCCAGCGCCACAAATACACACATTGACATTTTTGAATTGTATGCATCGGACTATTGGATTGCCATGAGATCTGGTCCAGCCACCCGAGGTCCCTGGAGGATGAAATCAAATTACTCACTTCATCCACTTTAGCTCTAGCTCTACAGGAAGCAGCAGCGTTTTCATTCATCTCAGTGAAACGTATATACTGAATAGATTGACACACAAATTTGTACAGGCATTTGTGGTCCCTAAATGATATATACCAGTAACTTAAGTTATCCTTTGACCTCACCACCCGTGCCACCAGAAGGTTCATGTTTTAGAGGGAAATACATCCCCAGTCACTGAATGTGCTGGGGAGATTTGGGGTGAAGTGTCTTGCCCAAGGACACATCGACATGGACTAGCGGAGCCGGGATCGAACCACAGATTCCTCTGATAGAAGGACGAGCAGCTCTTCCACCGAGCCACAGTCGCCCCTTATTATTTGTCATAGAGCTTCTAGCATTGCTGATGACTTATTGTAACTCTGACAGAGGCTTTTATCAGCGCATTCTTCATTTGTGTTAGGTACAAAAAAATGAGAATACATTAAAATCAACGCTAGCTCCAGTCTACTAATTAGCATTTTATGAGCCGACAAAACTCCTGATAGAACTTTCCAAAAAAAATTGAAATAATAAGAGCTTTAATTATCCTTACAAATGAAAATGAATCTAGGTTTGAGCTTGAGCAAACAAAACAACAAAAAGAGCCAAATCAATTGTTCATGTAACTTTTATTACCTGCCTGTGAACAAGGTGGAAGCAGAGTTATGTAAGTGAGGTGTGTGAACCTGTGTTCATGTCAGTTTTCTTCAAAGGGAAGGGAGAACTTCAAAGAGACTGTACAGATAGTGAATGGGTCATTTCATTAACAAGAGACAAGCAGAGAATATCCGTCTTCACACAGCAGATCCTCAGCTCGGTGATTAGTGTGAATAGGATGATTTGTGCTGCTTTGATGAATGTTTACAGCAAATCATTCTCCCATCGCTACTGCTGTTATTGAACATACGCACATAGATTCAGTGAGATGCAGTGATGATCCTTCAAGAATAATGACTCCGAGTCAATCGCCAGATTAGAAAATATATATATATATATATATATATATATATATTGTACTCAAAACAAGACATATGCCTTTAATTAGATTTTATTTATTGTAATGATTATTTCCAGACTTATCTTTGATTTCTTTTATAAAACCATGCATCTTCAAAATGTCAGCTTCTCATGGCAGAATAACATCATTTGTCTGGAAGTTGTTTCATCACAAACACAGCCGTCTTTTTAGTTTTGCATTGTTCCCCAGATAATTCATTGGATTTTTTGGTGGTTCATGCTGGATGTTTTTATATGCATAAAGAAATGTTATCTGAAAAAATTGAAAATAACTTTTAGTACAGATGCATGGTTTTCACTAGAGTCAGTGTCAGCTCGTTGCATGCACAGTGTCTTTTCAAAATAAAAGTGCCGTGGTTACAGGAAACCTACAGTTTCTGCTTGTTTCATGCATACGGTGTCTTTTCAAAATAAACTCCCAACGTATTTTTTAAGGTTTACTTACCCAACGGTGGTCTTCCTCAGGTGAAGTGAATGCAGTGAACATACATATACATATATACTGTATATATTTACTTGTGACGACATGATGAGTCATCATCTCCTGATTAGATAAGCATTCATTGCATTCTTTGCATGTTGTCTCCAATTAAACTATTATTAGGCAAATAAATCAGAAAACCATGTGCAAAATGGACCATTTTCTGTTATGCCAAAAAATAAATATAAAAAAGTGTCAACATGTTGCAGTGTCCTTAAACGTTGATCATTGAATATTCACATCGAGACAGAAAGCATGTGTAGAAGTAGTTTTGAAGCATGACATACTGCTTCCTGTCAGCTCATGGTTCTCTGATGTACTGACTTCTGACTTCTATTCAGCCGATTGGTCCTCTATTTATGTCAGAATTTTGACTGTTTGGTTGCTGAAGCCCTACATTGCTTGTCCATGGATGTGTCTCACATTGAGCAAGGTTTTCACCATGTTTCTCTTCCACATTTTGGTCAGAGAAAGCCCAAAATCAGAGGTCTTTACAGGGAAAAGTTGGCTTAAATGTACAAGCATGATAGAGGAACAGAGGTGGCGAAAGAAAAATGCTTTTGTGCGGTACAAGAACAATTTAATCAGTTTACAATTGTTGTGGCAAAATGATGAGAAGACACGGCGAACTGAAGTTGCAACCAGCGGGAAGTGTTTTAATGCATACACGCCAACATCAACGAGTTTAGCAAATCCGAACAAATCCAAATGTATTACTTTTCACAGATCACTTTTATAGTCAAGATTGACCCCCCTTAAGTTACTTTCCACCAATCAAATCAGTCCGTTGAACCAAAAACAAAGCACATCTGGTCTCTTCATTATGTCATGATCTCATGTCCTCGTTTGTGTCAAGGTAACCTTTTGGCAGAACACACGATCCATGTACGGGAAATGTTTTGGTACGAATTGGAGAGATTTATTACAATTTGTCTGGCGCTCCCTAATCACTTCCTAAGAATGTATTTATGAGCCAGAATGTGTTCACATAACAGTTATGTTACGGTTTACTTGTGAATCCAGATGTGTTCAGTTCAATCAAGTTATATGATGATTTTCTTCAACACAATATATCGATCCGCTCCCATTTATGTGCAACAGATGCGATCCCCGGTCCAGAGCGGGCATAATGACGAGGGAAGAGCAAGGGCGTGATGCCAGGCCAGAAATCAATACCTCAGGAAACAAGATGCAAACCCTGCAGCTGCTGCAGAGAAACTGATTTGGTGTGCGAGTAGGTGAGTGAGTGAGTGCGAAAGAGAGAAAGAGAGAGTGTGTGCGTGTGTGTGTGTGTTTGACTCCGCATGTGGAGTGCAACTCAACAGTCATGTCGAGAACGCCGACCAAACAAGGTCAGCGTTCAGCTATATGTGTTTGTCAGATGACGTGGTCCTCGCTACCGGCTGATTTATGTGATCGAACCTCCCATGTGTTGCTTTAGTCGTACACAACAACGCCAGCATGCAGCTCTGTGCTGGTAAAGACGGGCCAACAACAACACGAGTACATTGTACATGGAAATATGGATGAAGAGCAGGATAGATAGATAGATAGATACTGTATATACTTTATTCATCCCCAGGGGGAAATTAGTTTGTAGCAGCAGCAAACAAAGTTACAGAGTAAACATAAAAATATTAAGCATGAAAGATGCTCAATATATACAATACAATAAAATAACAGAGCAGAATATAATACATTTAAAGAAAATAAAAAACGCACAGTATATACACAATAAGATAGAATGGTATTAAATGAACTAACTAGGTAAACTAAACAGTAGTGCAAGGATCACCAACAACAGCAACAACAGTGTAGTGGTGTTGTAGTCAGGATGTAATAAAGCTGTGCTACAACAAAAAGCGAGGAAATAATTGATTGGAAGATATGTTGAAATAGACTTCTCATGAAATGTAGAAATGGAGGCAGTCATGATATCCCATCGCACAGCAAAGATACACCAACAGACCTCATTAAATGGTTTTTCATTATGGGACAATAGGCCCGTGGGCACAGATGCAGTGCTTTTTTAACTAACGTTTTGCAGGTTAAACACAACTCTAATGTGGTCTTTTATGTATGTTGCTTGCATTTATTGCATGTAATATTCTTAATCCAATCTTTATCCTCATACTATTTCATTTGACCGGTACAAGTTGGATCCTGCCTGCAAAACTCTGAAACTGTTGAACCGTTTTTCTTCTTCACACTGCGACTGTTTCAAAACAGTCACTTGAATCTATTTTTGCATATTTGTTAAATTCATTCGATTTATTCCGTTCATTCAGTGAAGCTTCCGATGATTCAATCTTTTCTAATGAAGGTTTAAAGTCGATGTAAAATAGAACTCTGTTGCTTTCTGTCTCCAGTGACTTCAGCTATGATGTGCTGTGAACAAGTCCAGGTGAAGCTGATATTCCAGTGGGGGGAGACACCTGAAGGTCTCCTCATCACAATGATTCTATTTCTCTTGAATGAATTCAATGAGGTTGAGTCGACGGCGCTGACAGTTCTCCCAGAGCAGCTGCTGCTGTACTTACTACACTCTGATCGAGCGTCAGCTGGAGTCAGACAGCAGACAGGCTACTTCTGTACCTTTTCAATCAGCGACAAAAACTGTCCAAATCTCCAGTTTGATTGACGACCATCGATGCAGTCATTTCAATGATCGGGAATGCGGCATCACTTCTGTCTGCAGCACTCTATCAGCTGATATCTGCAGCATTTATATTCTTTATTTTTTATTTGTAAAACTTACTTATTGCTCAAAAATAATTTTTGTCAGGGTTTTATTTTATTTATTAGTAAATTATTCTGTAGGAATCTATGACAAAAGTAAACACTTAAATACAAAATCAAATCAATAATACCTGATTTTCTTTGGCATTTTTGTCATGTACAGATATTGCAATGATTGCTGGGTAACATTTATGTTGATGTTGTCCAATGTCAAGTTTCTATTTGATCATGTGATGAGACGATACAATAAACGGCGGCTAGTTTAGGCCGCTAAATCTGTGACGAGTGACAAGCTGAGCACATCTGGAGGCTCAACGAGCCGTTAAACATAAAAGCAGCAGCAGCGAGAGAGAGAGAGAGGAGAAGGAAGCAGAGCTACCGAAATGATGGCTTTTTTGTAAGCTGTCCCCAGCGCAGGGTGCGTGTCCTTCATAGTTGCTGGCGTTTATTAGAGCCCTTCATAACTACTAAATGCTGACAGAGCCTTTGCAGTTGCTGCTGAACAACTGTGGGCCCAGTTGCCGTTATATATCAGATGTTCTCCCTCCATCTGTTTTTAAATCGAGGCTAAAGACACAATTGGATTTGCTATCCCTGTTGGCCCACTAATCCTTCAGTCTGTTGTTGCGTCTATAATTCTGTATCGTACATTGCTGGTTATTGCTGTTGCTGGTATATAGTATGTTCTTTTTGTGTTTTTAATGTTTGTTTACACAGCACTTAAGTCAGCTCAAGCTGTGTTTAAAGGAACAATGTGTGCATCTATTGGTAGACATTGAATTGATTAATCAAGCAATGGAATAGGAAATACTTTTGATTATTTATTAAAGAGCAAAAGAAAATATGCGAGAGTAAGATTAAACTTAAAGAACATAAGTCTTAAAATGAACAACTCAATTGTTTTGCTTACATTGTATACAATAATATCTGTCAAAACAAATTCCATTTAGTGCAATAAAGTGCCAGATTACAACACAAATGAGTGTTAAAGTACATTCGTCTCGTTCTCACACACTCTCTATGAAACAAAGACTTTCAGTAATCCAGTTCCTGGAGGAATTATGTGTTCAGTAATTAATAGGTCCGACATCGTGTGCATTCACAGCTGTTTCCCTCCAGCTAGAGAAATAAAAAAGGCCCTTAAATGGATGATCCCGGTCTCTCTGTGTGGTTTAACAGACACGAGCTGAGAGTTCATTCATCTAAAGCTTCTCCTGCCTTCGTGACAGCTGCATGCCTGTATAATAATATGTTAATGCATCTGCAGCGTTCAGTTTTCAAAAGCAGCCAACTGGTTACTTTCATATCATAATGCTCCAATTTGACAGACTGTACAGATTGTTTGAGTTTCCATATTGACACATCGGGGACGCACTCGCAGCCTTCGAGTGCGTTTTCTCATGTTTGAAAAGCAAGTGCTTGATGTTTTATTGATGTCAATAAAGTTTGATGTATTTGTAACACAACCCCACTTTTGACACACTAATGGAAGAGCTGAAGCTCCAACGACAGATGCAGCTAAGCGTTCAAAACCCCGAGATGGTGTCGACGGGAAAGTGAGTATCATCAAGGAATGTATTTTCAAATTGAATAAAGCCATGTATGTGCAGCCACACAGCATTATGTCCAATATCATGAACCATCCCACGAAGACACACAACCCATTTAAGAAGTGCCGGGGCCCAGACATCCTGTGGATTGAGAAACAAACAGATGAATACATTTCAAGAGCAGCAGGTGAATATGACAGTGATGCATCGTGCTGCTATGAACACAGGAGTCTCTGGCCTGTCCCGCACCGGTCCGCCCACCCAGCCGGCCTTCCCTCCCCAGTGCTGGGTGCCGTCCAGGGTTGTACACGACTCTCTGCCAGCTGGCGGCGGCCCGTCCCCCCGGGGGCAGAATCTCTACATGCAGATGGACTCCACCTCCAATTAATCCTGAACACCACACTTTGCCTGGTGCACTGATGAATCATGCTCCAGCGGTTATTGTTATTGGCGTGTTTGTTTTAGCTTTCCGCTTGTTAAGGAAAAAATATTATTGGGAAATATTTCGACATATTTTGAGAAATAGACTTAATTGAAGCTTAAGCCCCGCCCCTGCCACTACTCAGTCAAGCTGTCAAAGCTACCGTGGAGCCCACACTGTCACTAACCGCACTCACTGAATACATTTTATTAATACACTGATTCAGCAGTGAAAACAGGTTAATGAATAAAGATAGAAGCTAAAGCCTCCAGATCTCAGTGTGAAAGTGAACCACCACATCGCCTTGTGATCGAGACAGACAAGGAAATTGATGAAAAACAGTGTTCCCGTAGAGCCCGTGTAGGTCTTTACTCACTGTTACAATCATTACAAATCAAAAGTAGCATGCGTATACATTCAGTGTACCTTCAGTAGCTAGCGTAGCTTAGCGCTAACACAAGGGAAATGTAAGTTAGTTAGTTATGTGCTTAACATACCCTGCCATAAGTGACATTTAAGAAACCTATATCTCCTTCAAACTTCTCCGGTTAACGCCTGGGCCACGCCGCTCACATGAGCAAGCGCTTGTGCGTCGCCGAACCTCTTGCTTTTCATGTCGGTGACCTCGCTAAAAGGTTAGAGCAGGGGTGTCAAACTCATTTTTACTCCGGGCCACATCAGCTTCATGGTCGCCCTCAAAGGGCCGGTTGTAACTCTAAGACTGTATAAATGTAACGACTAACTCTCTGCATTTGATTATTGTTTATTCAAGTGTAAAAATATTGTACATGCAGTTATATAAATGTAAAATTATATTTAAGCACATTTCTGTTATTATAAATAAATAATAAATAATTTTAATTTAGGGTTAAGAAACCCACATTACTCTATCAAAGATCAAACTTTTAAAGAAAATAACAAAGACAAATATCATCAAACACAAGTTATTACATTAACTTTGTTCAAAGCTATTTTTGTCACCTCTCTGCATCACTAATGTCCCCGCCGTCGTCCCGTGCATGGCAGCTACATCCAAGAGCTCCTCACTGAGAGTCAGGTCTTATAAACATGGATAGATGCTCTGTGTCCGTGTTGTCTGTGCTTTCATCAACAGCTAATGAAGAAGATGAGTACCTGCTCGTCTCTTCGGCTAGCTGTGTTGTTAGATTGCTGCTAGTTCCTGAACTCGGTCTGCGATTTTGTTTCTTCACAAACTGACATTTGTAAAAGTCTGTATCTGATCGGAGCTCACCTGCTCACATACCTTTAGCATGCACTGGGCTGTAGCTTTTGTAAATATATTCTGCTGTGATTGCAGTCTGCCTTTTAATTCTTGGACAATTTTATGTTTTTCTTGGAGGCTAAATTTTGCTTGGTGTTTGGTGTCAAAATGCCGACGTGAATTGTAGCCTTCATCACCGACGCGCATCATAACACAGAAGACAGACCCGTTTTTCTCCCTGAAGCACAGACATGTATCCGCTTTCCCATCTTTCATTACATTTTCTTCCCTCAGCATCAATTGTTCTCTTCGTGGACATTTTGGGATTATTTTTCGATCTTTTTCAACTCAATCACTTGTTGGAAAACCTCTTTACGGTCTGTTCCCTCTCCTGTCCACCTGTTGTGATAGTTTTAATGTCGGTACACAGACAACATGCTATCTCATAATTTCAACTTTCTATCTCATAATTTCGACCATGGGGATACTTTTATTTTCAAGTCTATTTTTTTTCCAAAATAAAAAATAAAATAATTTTTTTTTTTTTTTTTGGCTGGTGG
This sequence comes from Anarrhichthys ocellatus, assembly GCF_004355925.1. Classification (NCBI taxonomy): domain Eukaryota; kingdom Metazoa; phylum Chordata; class Actinopteri; order Perciformes; family Anarhichadidae; genus Anarrhichthys; species Anarrhichthys ocellatus. The sequence continues at coordinate 230,632 of NW_022280153.1, read as the reverse complement.
ATTCGCGGGCTCATAAAATGACGTGGCGGGCCGGATTCGGCCCGCGGGCCTTGAGTTTGACACGTGTGGGTTGGAACATCCACAATGCTGCCTAGAGATTGGAGGTCTCGCCCATCTTTCCCGTGTGTTGCGCGGTTCACAGCAAAAATTGACGGTAACAATAGTTCAGTCTATATCCGTAGCATATGTCAAAGACATGGGGAACGAAATATTATTTTCAACTCAACACCGTTTCAAAATAAAAGCTCTCTGGCGTCATTTCCTTCGTTTGTTAACACAAGGCTTTTTGTTCTGAAATATTTGCAGGACAGTGTCATGGAAAAAGCAGTGACCTGCACAGCTTCATAACTTAATAGAGTACCAGGTTAAACTGTGGATTGTTATTATTATTTATGAATGAGCACACGCTTCATAACTTTTATTTCTCATTTATAATGAAATGAAATGAAACATTCTGGTTGTTATGAAAGACAAACTTAGAATGATGGGCTGGCAGCAGCATCAAGGCTTTCTTTGTGGACACTGCTCACGTCAGAGATGCAGGCAGTGTGGCCCCGGGCGTAAAGGACAATCAAGATAACAGAACTTTTAGTCATGACTAGCTCAAACTCCACAATAACAACTGCCTGAAAATGAAGATAAAAAACGAGAGAGAATCGCAGCGAGAGTCTATAGAGCACAGCCGGTTAGAGCCGGGCCGGTGCCCTGCTGTGATTGGCCAGTCTGTGTTTGATGGGGGGGACTGGTTATTGCAGGACTCAAAAAATGAAATGCAGATGACTACAGTCTCTGTATCTTTCCTTTGCAGTGTGAATTTACATTTACATTGGTGCATACTGTGTGTGTGTGTGTGTGTGTGTGTGTGTGTGTGTGTGTGTGTGTGTGTGTGTGTATGGTTAAATTGACTGTATATGGGGCAGGTTGTACTCTGTGTTCTAACCGTGTGCATGCACCATGCGAAACAAAATGGGAATGCACTTGTGAAACTTTGCTATTTTAAAAAGGTACCTTTAAATCCAGCCTCCACTCCTATATTAACTGAGAAAAAGACAACTTGTTGGAAGGAATTCCAGCTCTGGTTGTGATTGAACTGCAAGAGTTTTACAATTTTTAATGACTCTTTTCTACTGGGACGGACTTGTGTGTGTGTGTGTGTGTGTGTGTGTGTGTGTGTGTGTGTTCTTTCTTGTGTGAATACACAGCTTTTCTTGTCTTGCTCTGACATTCTTTTTGTTTTGTACTCTAAACTGCTACAACTGGAGCTTACTTTAATACATTTCAACCACAACAGCATTGATATTGGATAATCCTGCACAGCCGTAGAGTGTGCTCTGTTGAGGTTTAAAACAAAGGATGAGAGAGCCTGCAGGCCGCAGGCAGTTTTCTGCTGCGAGCTTCTTACTGCGCACGCGCATCAGAAAAATGAGCTGGATCCGGTTCAAAATTAAAAACAATATTTAATGTACTACACAAAGTTCACTTACAAACTGAATTAACTATCAATAGTAATGTTCTCGAGAACAGAGACCACATGCACGCAGCTCACTCACAGGTCTGGCTAGTCCAGGTTCTGAAAAACGAGAGCGGAAGTGGTCTGAGGAATGCTCTCTCAAACGTTGCCTTTTATATCCCCTGACAGTCGGAAAGTGTCCGAACTGTCCTAAAACGTGTGAATGATCCTCCGTTGATCAGTGATTGGCTCCATTTGAATCCTGTCCCCTCCCTGGATCGATCCTTTCTGGCAAACATCCTGACTCCTCCTCTCTGACCTGCTGGTCAGTTGTCCGTCCCTCTGCTGCACCTCTGAAAATGCCTCACTCAAAATGATCTCTTTCTGACCCTCAAAACTATTCATACAGTGTTTTAATACCTTTAGTGACTATGATTTAATACATTCAATGAGTAAAATATACTGCAACATATAATATCCTCTATAAGTAAGCATATTGTAAACATGACTAACATATTTATTATTGTGACACTTCTACTCACCACTAGGGGTGTTATTAAATCCTACTAATAATGCGTTTCCAATACTGAAATTCTCCACAGCTCCAACACAACTTTGTTTAAATTTAAATGAGAAATAGTTTTAAATATATATGACAAAGCTACGACAATTTACAGTGGATCCAACAGCAGGAATTCTCTCGCCAGTCAGCAGCGACTGCATTACATTAGACCGAATCTTTCATATTGCATGACTCTTTAATGTGTGTTTTGAAAAAAAAAAAACTTATATTCAATGAATCCCTTCTTTCTGTTCCAATGCCAAATTTGAACATGTACAAAGTTGTATATTAGTTGCAATATCATACCACCTATTCCCTCTTCAAGGTATCCAGACAAAAGGCAGACTTTATATTCTGAGGCAATTAATGACTGTTTCTCAGCAGTCTCTCGGATAGCTGAGGTTAAATTTGTAATGCTGAAAATATCACACTGAGAGGTGATGTTTGTTTCTCATCAGCAAGTTAATTAAACCTCATTCTAATGGCATATTACAGCACCATATGTGCTCCTCTGCAAGCCCATCTTCAATACACACACCACTCTCTCTCTCTCTATTAGTTTCTTGATCATCAGTGTAGAGGAGCTTGATGCATTTACTATGGAGCTGGACGGCTCTTTGATCTGCTGGTCTAAAAAGGCTGCTCTCTGCCTTATGTCTCAAAAGCTCTTGTGCGCACACATAGATTTATGTCTCGAACAGACCTGCAGAGCTCAAACTTGTGTATGTGTGCACTTTTCTGTATATCACCAGAATAGAAAATAAAGACAATATACACTTCTCAGAACTTCTGACACATAACAGTTGCCAAATATTATTTCTTGTAACGGCAAAGAGATTAATGTACTGAATATACTGAAGATGATTCGCAGGCGGCTATAGACTTGATCAGATCCACGTTTACATGTAACAGACTGAGGGAGACTCGGTGCAAGATTCTTCTTTCACAAAATAAATGTCCCCTTCTTATCCATTCATTAAGTGTCAGTCTGATAGAGTGACATATTTCCATTGCCTTTGGGAGTGTACATTATTTTCCAGTTTCTGGGCATGTAATTCCAAGTTAATTAATGGGATATTTAAAATAACAATTAAGAAGGACCCTCAGGCGACTTGCATCTCCTTTTATTGCACTACAAACTTGTGGTAATTGCCTGAAAATGGGTCCGCCACAATTGGATCCAAGATTCTGACAGATTTTTTAACATCTTTTACAGGCTGTCTTAAGGAAAGGTGACCAAACCTTGAGAAACAGCCAATTGTTGACTTTTGTTTATTAACCTGTAGACTTGAAGAAATGACTTCGAAGTAATCTTCTGAATGGAAGACCCCTCTCATAACTGGAAAGGAAACCCACATTATTCCTGTGTGTGTGTGTGCTTGTTATTTAATGTCATTCTCCGCCAGGAGGATCATACCATAGGTTGTGTGTGTGTGTGTGTGTGTGTGTGTGTGTGTGTGTGTGCGCGCGTGTGCACCTCCTTATCCATCCACGGCTAATCTCGCATTCTGCTGAACCAATATATTGAACCCGTAATATTTCGGGTGGCCAGTTATGGCCGCATACTCAACGACCTCATGTGGTTGGGGGGGGGGGGGGGGGGCTCACATTGTTTAAAAACACCCTACTTTTCCTGTTTTATACTGTCATTGACTGCATGCTGACTCCTCACTCTTAACCGGCCCCCGACCAGTAGGGGTCACCAGCGATAACACAGCTGAGTGCATTGCCAACCCGCCCAATCCACTATTCTGTGCCCAGAGACTCAAGAGTAGCGTGTCGTTTGTCAGTACAGTTTGCTCACTTTTAGTGTTTTGGACGGTGTGTTTGGCTATCAGCTTAGAGGACTGCCAGAAAACAAACTGCCGCAACTCAGCCAACAGCTTGGTGATTATTACTGTTGTTATTTTTAGCCCATTGGTGTCTAGAAGTATTGGAGTCAAACTGGTAATTCTGGCTGTGGTTTGGTATCAGATCTAAACCAAATGTTGTGGTATGTGTGTTAACTTGTATATAATATATGGAAGAGGCATACGTATGTCCAATAACAGACAACCTGACAGGAAAAAAAGACTCTTAAAGCAAATAAGATCTACAATGGCCACTTATCAGCTAAACACTTCTATGGGCACTAATGCCAATTCAAAATAGCTGATTCTCATCTAATAATCAGTGATGAAGACCTTTGAAAGGCCTAAAATGTTTAATGAACCAGAGTTTATTAGCATGTATACTGAAAGCTATCAGCTGGAAATGATATGAAAACAATATAAACCAAATAACACCCTCAGTGACATATACTGCCTCTGGATTTCTACAATAACAGTATTCAGCTGAAACTCAAAGCCCAGAGGAGACGTATGGCTCCATCTTTTCTCATTAACACTTTTCCTTTAATGGTCTAATTTTAAATACAGAGAAAAAGAAAGAACCCTCAACATTTATTTTCTAAAACTGAAAAGATAGCCGTGGCTCTTTTAAGTATAAGTGGGACAACGTGTCCAAACATAGATTTTTCAGTAAATATGCTGCCCTTTCCTCATTACAGCTGAGCAAGCCTTTAGGAAACTTATTGGCTTAGCTGTCTATAAATAAGATAAGCTTAATTTTTAGGCCTAATTAATCACGTCCCATATTTACAGCCTCAGCCAGTGATTCAAAGACATTTCTTCACCAGTTTGGTATTATATAGGTCATGGAACAACCTTGAATAAATTCTCTGCTGTCGCATTAAGATCAAAAAACTGCAAATTATAATCGTCTCTATTTTCAGTTGTTTCTTGTTGCTTTACCTTAGTCCCAGAGTTTTTACTACATGGCTTCCAGCCTTTAGAGGACGCATCTCTCTGTGTCTGCGTGTCCCAGATCTACTCTCTGTCTACACGCTGGCATCTGGCATTAACAAGTACCCTGGGTGTTCGGGGCTGTGTTCACACAGCGCACGGACACATCCAGTTCAGACGGAAATGCACCCAAGATGCTCTGAAGATACGATCCAAATTACTTCTGGTGGTAGTCACACACTCAGTTACGCAAGTAAATGATATGTTTCACAGGCCTATCAAACTGTGGAGGAAATTAACCGAGTGCATTTACCCAAGTACTGTACTTAAAGCTACAGTTGTTGACTTTAATGAAAATGTTTTGTCATATTTGCTCAAACTGTCACTTTATCCTGACAGTAGTACATGAGATGGATAATCAGTGAAAAAAATCAGGTTCATCTGCCTCCTTCTATTGGCTTTTACGAGATTCCACTGTGCCTGAAGTGAAACCACCAATCAGAGCCGAGGAGTCTCTGCTGTCAATCACTCTTGGTGAGTTCCGATCAAAGTGGCGCTGATCAAATACGGAGCACGATTCTGCCACGGCATTGCCTATTTCTCGCCTCAAATGTTTTCATGAAGATATTTTCGTGAACTGTTTAGCTGTGAAATGAGAGTTTGTGACCCGGCTAACCACGGTGAAAACGGTCGAGCCAAAGCCAAGCCCCGCCCACCGGCCCGGAGCAAACGTTCGCATTTCACAGCTAAACAGTAGATTGATAACATTTGAGGTGAGAAATAGGCAATGAGTCTTAATTCATGTTAGCGCTGCCTAGTTTGATAGTTTGATTGGAGTTCACGAGCTCCATGAGCAGTGATTGACAGCTGCGTTAGAGACTCTGATTGGTTGTTGTCATTCGGACCCGGTGGAATCTTGCGAATGCCATTAAGAGCACTAAGAAGAGGCAGAGAAACCTGATAATTCTCACAGATTGTCTGCCTCGTGTACTGCTATCAGGATATAGTGACAGTTTGAGCGAATATGAAAAAAATGTATTTCATTTGATTAAAACTGTAGCTTTAAGTACAATTTTGAGGTACTTGAATATTTCCATTCCATGCTACTTTCTTTTGCTCAACTGCATTCATTTCACAGTTATAGTTACCCAATCAGCACATGGATGAGTTCATGTCATCTACACCTTCCTTAGCTATAACATCACTGCATCAATAATAATAATCATAGAATAATACAATTATAAGGGAACCGCACTACATTTCTTAAGTAAAACTAGTTGAATATTTATATTTTTTAAAAGATTGTTTTTAGTCATCACAGCTGAGAGATCTTTGTTTTTTCAATAATTGGAAACACACAATGGTTTGCATAATATTTTCGAATGTGTCCTACAGCTTTTTGTCTTTGATGATTTGTAATGGCAGAAAAGGTTCGTGTCAGTTTCAGACAGCCTCTCCAGCACTAAATGAACACTCAAGTTCAAATGCAAAGTTTTCAACAGCAGCATCACGTTGTATTGTCTCCGAGTTGTGACTCTGAGCTGCTGGCTTAGTTGGTACGATGACATATTTGTATTATATCGTTTGGCTGACACAACCTCATATGCTTCCATCAAAATGAGATTGTTGTAAGAATCCCACACTGCGTTGTTTTGCTGATATATGTAGCAATACGTTTGTCTAATATATCTGTGACTGTTACTTTAAACGGAACATTTTCCATTGTGACGTTGCTACTTGTAATTAACGTGGACAAATGACTTCTCAAAACACTGTATGTGTATGTATGGGTGAAGATATTCATGAATATAGAGAGCAGAAAGAGTGAGATGTTTTATTACAAATGTAAGAGGATATACTCTACATACATTACTAAAGGATGTGCAATGCAAAGTATGTGCTTAGCTTGGGGAAACCAATTTCAACAAGCTGTGCAACAAAGGATGAACAAGGCTGTGTGAACTCATTTCAGTGTTTGAGTTTCATTGTCAGGCATCATGACACTGTAAGGGCAATTCAAAAGGCCACTTGCGTCAAACATTTTATTTATTTTGTGTGTTCAGGACCACCCCCCCCCCATCTCATTAAGGGATGTCATTTGTACATGAGGCCTACTACGACCCATAGGTCAGGTGACGTAGAATAAAGAGCGACAAAGTCAGCATAGGGAGGAGCTATGGGTCGATTAATGGGAGAAACAGACATTGACCCAGCTATAATTCTTACTCAACAAGTCAAATCATGCATCCTGGTCAGTGCTCCGAATCTTCAATCTACGCCGCTCTAAGTTCCCTTCAGCGTTGGACGTGTCAGTGACAATGAGTCAATATAAACTCGTTACATGCATAGTGTCTTTTCAAAATAAACTTCCGTCTACACAGGAAGTTAGGTTTTAGGAAACAAAACCACTTTGTTTTAGGCAATAAACAGGGTTGGCATTCACTTGACTGACCAACGTGAGACTGAGTTACAAACCAGTCTCACGTTTCGCACTGGAAATGAACAGCTGTCTCCTAGACCAAAGTCCTGTATTTGTTTCACCCTACATTGGAGTTAGTTGCAAGCCTAGTGAGTCGCATACAGAAGATAAACTTTGCCTCTGTGCATTTTTCTCAGACTTCCGAGCAGCAGTGACTAAGTTGCAGTATTCAACACATTGAGAGTGAGAACAGTTTGATACACCACTGTTCATAGCCCATGCGAAATATTAACATTGAGTTACTTTAACCTAAGTACGTAAGTTAACTTGCATAACGTACTTATCGTATCATACCTAACTTAAGTAAAGTAAACCATGATATTTTCCCTAAACCTAAGACAACTGGGAGCGTTTTACAACATACATCACATGTTGTAAAACCGTGTGATGATGCTGCCCGCAGGGCGCTGACTTAGGAATCGCTCCTGTGGGTCGTATTAGAGAGTAGGAACAAACTCTTTATGTGGATGTATGGGGCTGGAGGGCTTGTCTACACAAGGACATGAGAGGAGATTTGAAAGCATTCTCCTTCAAAGTATTAGTGTTTTCTTTTTTTAACACATGTATCAGCACACTTACTGTGCATTCCTATATGTATATGTGTGACCCACAATCCTTTGCGCAGGAGATATATATATATATATATATGCATGGGGTCAAAGTTCAAGGTGCCATGCTATGAAGTAGTATGTCTGCATACTGCATGCAACAGTACGAACTTTGTAAGCTGCAGTACGTAGTAAAAGCAAAACGAAAACGTATGCGATTGGGAACGCAGCTTTACTGTCCAGGTTGCTCACTGATGTACTGTCCACGTTCTCTGTCTGAGTCAGCTGCTCTGCTCTCAGGGGAAAGACCAGACAGAGGACCTCTTTCTCTCTCTCTCTCCCTCTCTCTCTCGAAATAAACCTCCAGTCTGCCTCTCATCCATCGATTTAACACCTAGGAATGTTTGACAGCTGGGCTGGGGGGGTCATATTTCACTCCGCATTTGGTATACTGTGTGTGTAGTACACATATTTATACACAGTATGTACATACGTGTGTGTGTTTGTAGGCTGGTAGAAGGGTGAAATATCACACATGCTCATGTGTACTCACTACATATGCACAGAAAATGCACACCAGATACGACACGTTTTTCAAGAGATAAATGTGTGCAGAATATCAATGACAGCAAGTCATGCACACGCACACGCAGACATGAATGAACTTGTCTTGGAGGCGGGGTTTATCTCTGACTACAAGTTGTTTTCTCCTATATTAGGAATAAACAAGCACTTGGAGCGTTGTTTCAAACATACTCCTGTTTGTGTGGATGTACCTGTTAATAGAGGTATTCCCAAGCTCCCACCCACAGCTCAATCCAACATTGAAAGAAATCACAGCGGAGGCCTAATGAGGGCAGAAAAACATCCAATAGCTGAAAAAAAGAAGATATCTACCACAGCCACAGGCTTAACTTCCTAAATCTGTGTGAAGTAAAGAGTGCGTGGGAGTCAGAAAGTCAGACGGTTTTATTTCCGCACCGGCAATCTTTCAGTCTGTCAGACCTTTTCGGAGACGTTGAAGATGCTGTTTCTTCGTAGTTCATACAAAAAATGTAATTCTTCCAAATGGGGGGTGTGGTTTGAGGCAATGCGTACAGAACAAAGGACTCAAAATACATTCACAGAACCAGTCAAGACATTAAAAAAAACATCCTTTAATTGAACTCTGGAGCTTTTAGTCTCCTGCCTTACTCAGCGCTTCACTTTGACGTAGCCTTTTTCTTTTTCTATTATGTGGTTGCTTGATGCTTATTTCACCACTCCACTTTCCCTAGTCAGGATTATTGACGCAATGCCTTAACACAACAAGTACGGATGTTAAATACACATCACTTTTGTTGGCCTGGCCTTCAAGTCACGGTTGAATGGATAGCAATGACGGCCTGGGCCCATCACTTTGATCCATAGTGGAACACCTGAAGGACTGCTGGATGGATTGGTGTCGTTGGAATAACTATTTGTCTCCAAATGATAAATAATAACTGTGGTGATACCCTCACCTACCACCAATCTCAGGTGGGGAAAAGAAGAATTCAAAGTACCGTAAATGAAAGGCCATCCAACTGCTGACCCGATGGCACCAACTAGTGTGCCATCGGCTGCTGCATGTCAATGAGGGCACACATGCCTAAAGTTGCCTACCTTTTCGTTATGCAGTTCTTTATTATTCTCCCTTCTTTTTTCCTGTCGGTTAGGTAGCTGTTTTGGGCACGTTAGTTCTGGTTGGCATCTTCTGTGACAATATGGAGTTCAGTTTGGATAAGTCTGTATCTGATCCTACACTTCAGCAACTAAATAAGTGTAGGAAAGTGGATTCGATGCTCATCGCTAACTCGTTTAATGTGCCAATACCTGTGAACACAAACAAAGAGGAGCCGAGACAACTCGTGACTGAGAAGCTGGAGGAGAGGGGGTTGTTCACTGCAGAAGGGTCGGTGTAATTCAGAATGAGCTAAACACTATAATCAGTATGAGCCAAAGCAAGATATTGATGAGTCCTTTAAACCTTTCATTTGGCAGGGTTACTTTTCCCTGACTGGCCGTGAGGTGGACAAGGTCCCAATTTCCATTTTGAGAGATACCGGGGCGAAGCATCCTGTGGGCTCGATGTGGTGTGGTGCCGTTCTCTGGTCAGTCTTACGGTGGTTCTGACTTGTTGGTGTGGGGAGTAAAATTGACGTACACCACTTCATGCAGTTATACTCTCCTCCGACCTGGTGCCTGGCCCTGTGCGAGTTGCCGTGAGAGATCGGCTGCCCATTGCAGGGATTCATCTCATTCTTGGGAATGATTGAGCTCAGGTTAAAGTTTTTTTTCTACTATTCCAGAGGTAACTGAAACACCTACGGCAGATGTGTCTGTTATTGGCCCCACTTCGAGCAGCGAGCTGCCCATTTTCCCAACCTGTGTTGTAACGTGTGCTCAGACTGGGTGAGTTAGCGGATCTTTCTGATTCGTTCATGACCACATCTGAAGATCCAAGAAAAACTAACAAGGCAGAGAGACATATGATGTTTTTAAAGCAGAACACAGATACCAAGCTAACATTTAAAATGATAAATAATAAAAAAATGAACTGTGGTTTCACACAGGGCATCAGTACCACAACAGAGTTCTACTCACTGCTCCCCTGCTCTGAGGAATAATGGCTTCGTTCTCTAATGCATTCCAGTTTTTCCTCGTACTGCTGATCGATGCCGCCGGCAACAAAACTCAACAGCTCCTGATTTAATTCACATTAAAAGCTTGCTTGACCGGTCCTTTGGTTGAGCATTACAACCTCGCAGAGTTGCTGGCATGGATGAAGGTTTTCTCAGTCTATGCTCATTTATTTAATCCTTGATTCATGTGATATCTTTGAGTTTGCTTGTGCAATTAGCAGCGCTTTAGGATGGAGATGACTTGCTCCCTGCGTAGCTTGTTAGAAAGCTTTAGATTTCAAGCCAACAAAAAAAAAGTTTTGGTAGGGAGGCAGAAGGGAAGACGGATTACTTTATGTTTTAAAGCGCATTAGGTTGCCTTGACATCCCTTGCATGGCGGTAATTCTGTGTTTTCCAGGCGTGCTGCAAGCAAGTCACGTAATTGTGACCACAGTCATTCTCCCCATCGTCATAACAGTACGCTGACCTATAATGCATTATTACATTAAAGCCATTGGTCATGTCCGTGGAAATCAATCTAGTTTAGAAATTTAATCTGTGAGTCTGGTGGTCTGGGACAAGGGTAAACCTGGAGCAGGTTTAACTGGCGCAATAATCAGAAGCGTGGCAGGGCGCCAACAAAATACAGTCAAGAAGACTGCAAGCAAGCACACATGGATGTACGCGGTGCAAGATTTAGAATATTTAAAAACCTAGCATTGCAATGGTTGCATGAGGAAGGAAATGTGTTCAACATGGTTATTAGACCCTACAAGTTCTACACTGACTCCGTATTCAATGAAGGTCTCGTTAACCTGCCTTTTCGTGTCAGTTCAACACTGTTTGAATCGATTCATCGAGCGAGAGGAACCTAACAGTAGTGCAACAGACGGGCTCACAGACAGACTGGACCCTCGATCAATCAGTAGCCCCCTTTCGCAAGACTGTCGTAAAGAAGATCCGCCGTCAAGGAGAGTTTGCTTTTTCACACTGAACCAAGCAAAGGCGGCATCGCAGGAGCAAAAGACGCGTGAGGTTTAACAGAACAGCGTCGGCGTCTAGTGTTTACAACAACATATGCGTCAAGCAGCAACTTGCATCCTGAATAGTTATGGAGGGTGAAGTGAGTGTTACGATCTAAGGTTAATGCATATTTTTATTACACATTTTAGGCTTTCTACGTTTTATTTTGCATCGCACATCATTTAACGCTACGTCGTTACAGTGAACCAGTCTCGGTTATGTTAAGGCAACAAAACCACTAAGTAAGATTTGTTAAAATCATCAGACTTGGGCTTAAAATCTACCTAAACTACGTCAAATATGTACGTTAACAACTTTCTCTTTCCGTGAAGAAGAAACGTCGGTAAATTATTAAATGATATCTTTTGCATTGGGACTACGAGTGTGCGACTATTTTTCCTTTGCAAGTTAACAACCTGACAGGAAATCACAGAACAAACGTAACATAACAGGACCTGGACACTGGTCTCCTGGTTGCAAGTCTTGTGTTTGTTTAGTTTTGATAAAGCTCCACTTTAATATGAATTAGGGCTTAAGTGTGCTTTCCGCGCTCCAAACTCCCATGTATCCTTTCTTTTTTTTGTCTTTCCCAAGTGTTGGCTCCAGCAGTGCATTAGCTCGTGTATCTCCAGTGTCTCCTGCAGTGCCATGTTGCCTCTCATACAGGACGTGTCACCCCACACATGTGCCTGCCCTGCATCTATATAATTGAATCATGATGAAGGCAAGGCACCCACCAGACTACTGACTTACTTTATAGAACTTTAAATGGGCTGGGCAAGTTAACGCATTATTATTGCGTTAACGCATTAATTAATTAACAAAATGCTGAAAATAGAGCTTATGAATGGCAAAATTTGGAGGCGATGAACATGGCAATTGGCAGGGGGTTTTGCCCATTCATTACACTGTTCCTTTAGAACTCAGTCTGTCGTTTGAATAGTTTTTGTGACAGTCCCCATTCTTCCTGAAGGCTACATTATCATTTTCCATTTCCTCTATAAGTTTCTCTTGTTGCAACTTTATGCAATGCTGGCAAAAAAGAAAGAAAAAAAAAAAAGTACAGAAAGTTTATTTCCATCTCCATTAATCTATGCAAGAGTCTTAGAAGCTCTTGCACACTCACGTTTGACACAATTAATACAGAAACACAGTATGAATCGCCATGCGGGGCAAAACTGTGTTCATAAATAATTTTGATCAGAAGACGGAAAAACACAGAACAAGCGTGGAAGTTCGGCCTGCATGAGCATTTGCATATTATAATGGACACATGAAATGGGATTACTGCAATCTTATTACAACGATGAGGAAGAATTTATTACATAATTGATTAGAAATTAATAAAGGGAATCGGTCTTGTGGAAAGAACATGGTTATTTGGTGTGATGTTTTATTCTGCGGAGAGCTGAGATCAGAGTCAAAAAATGTCTCTATTGCTCCAACTGCGTGTGTGTGTGTGTTGTGTGTGTAATGCAGAGTTTATCCCCCCAGCTGTTATTTTGAGCTAAATTTAGTCGCATTGGTTCAAACTACAGCAAACATTGAGACATAAAGAGGAAAAGGATTCAGAGAGGAGGGAGAAGAAGGAAGACAGATGGAGAGAGAGAGAGAAATGTGGATGGTAACCGACAGAGAGGGAGAGGAACCAGTGTGTGATGCATAATGCAAAAGTCTGCTTTCCAGTCTTAATGTTGCCTGGAGTGAGTGATTAACAGCAAGACCACCGGCTCAGCACGGCACACACACACACACACACAAACAGAAACAATCTTCCTTTATTTCAGACGATAATAAGTGCTTCGAAACTGCAAATGAAATGTATAGAAAAACAAGGTACAGCCCAGAGAGCTTGAAGGGTAAAACAGTCATAACGCATAGAAAGTTTTAGTCACTGCCGGTAGAAAACTTGTTTCCATATTTCGTCACTTTTATTTATTTATCAATCAATGCTGTTGGTCTCCATTTACAGTGGGTACGGAAAGTATTCAGACCCCTTTAAATTTTTCACTTTGTTTCATTGCAGCCATTTGCTAAAATCAAAAAAGTTCATTTTAGTTCTCATTAATGTACACTCGGCACCCCATCTTGACAGAAAAAAACAGAAATGTAGAAATTTTTGCGAATTTATTAAAAAAGAAAAACTGAAATATCACATGGTCATAAGTATTCAGACCCTTTGCTCAGTATTGAGTAGAAGCACCCTTTTGAGCTAGTACAGCCATGAGTCTTCTTGGGAATGATGCAACAAGTTTTTCACACCTGGATTTGGGGATCCTCTGCCATTCTTGCTTGCAGATCCTCTCCAGTTCCGTCAGGTTGGATGGTGAACGTTGGTGGACAGCCATTTTCAGGTCTCTCCAGAGATGCTCAATTGGGTTTAGGTCAGGGCTCTGGCTGGGCCAGTCAAGAATGGTCACAGAGTTGTTCCGAAGCCACTATTTTGTTATTTTAGCTGTGTGCTTAGGGTCATTGTCTTGATGGAAGGTGAACCGTCGGCCCAGTCTGAGGTCCAGAGCACTCTGGAAGAGGTTTTCTTCCAGGATCTCTCTGTACTTGGCCACATTCATCTTTCCTTCAATTGCAACCAGTCGTCCTGTCCCTGCAGCTGAAAAACACCCCCATAGCATAATGCTGCCACCACCATGTTTCACTGTTGGGATTGTATTGGGCAGGTGATGAGCAGTGCCTGGTTTTCTCCACACATACCGCTTAGAATTAACGCCAAAAAGTTCAATCTTAGTCTCATCAGACCAGAGAATCTTATTTCTCAGTCTGGGAGTCCTTCATGTGTTTTTTGGCAAACTCTATGCAGGCTTTCATATGTCTTGCACTGAGGAGAGGCTTCCGTCGGGCCACTCTGCCATAAAGCCCCGACTGGTGGAGGGCTGCAGTGATAGTTGACTTTGTGGAACTTTCTCCCATCTCCCTACTGCATCTCTGGAGCTCAGCCACAATGATCTTTGGGTTCTTCTTTACCTCTCTCACCAAGGCTCTTCTTCCACGATTGCTCAGTTTGGCTGGACGGCCAGGTCTAGGAAGAGTTCTGGTCGTCCCAAACTTCTTCCATTTAAGGATTATGGAGGCCACTGTGCTCTTAGGAACCTTGAGTGCTGCAGAAATTCTTTTGTAACCTTGGCCAGATCTGTGCCTTGCCACAATTCTGTCTCTGAGCTCCTTGGGCATTTCCTCGACCTCATGATTCTCATTTGCTCTGACATGCACTGTGAGCTGTAAGGTCTTATATAGACAGGTGTGTGCCTTTCCTAATCAAGTCCAATCAGTTTAATTAAACACAGCTGGACTCCAATGAAGGAGTAGAACCATCTCAAGGAGGATCAGAAGAAATGGACAGCATGTGAGTTAAATATGAGTGTCACAGCAAAGGGTCTGAATACTTATGACCATGTGATATTTCAGTTTTTCTTTTTTAATAAATTTGCAAAAAATTCTACATTTGTTTTTTTCTGTCAAGATGGGGTGCTGAGTGTACATTAATGAGAAATAAAATGAACTTTTTTGATTTTAGCAAATGGCTGCAATGAAACAGAGTGAAAAATTTAAAGGGGTCTGAATACTTTCCGTACCCACTGTATGTGTGCCACTAAGATTTACAAATATTGAACCAATCGAAAACGTTTAAAAAAAAGCTTTGGACTAAATCTCATCCCTCCATCGGATCCACTCTTGAATGAAGTGTCGCTCCAGCAGAGCTAATACATAAAAAGTACCTATTTTAGAAAACATTTATATTTTCTCTTATTTTTTTAAACATTCCTTTCCACTTCCCTATAGAGACAGAAATGGGCCTGTGACAGAATACTTGGTCCAGGCTCTTTTAATTGATTGATGGTCTTAATTGATGAAGCTAATGCTGTATTAATCTCTATGAACAGATTCTGCATTCACATGCGGAACGACAACTGGCAACTGAAGCATCCTGTTTTTTCCAGTTTTTGTCTGTGTAGCATTGACCAATCACGTTTGTGCATGCTTTGGTTGACTGCAGGTAAACAGTCCATGTGGAGAGCAAAAGAGGGTATCTCCTCAGCAAACACTCCCATCTATGATAACCCTAACCCATCAGAGCGACCCCTTTCGCCCCGTGAAGCAGCGATGTCCAGGTGAGGGCTTCAGTAAAGCTCACGCTGGGACCTTTAATAAAAAGCTTAAGCGCCCATCAGACGATAGCCGGTTTCCAACATTGCATTCCTGCGAATCTTTTAGCTCTCCACACGGACCGCTTACCTGCATGTAACCAAAGTCTGCTCGAACGTGATTGGTCGACTTTACTCCGATTACAAATGTAAACCAGAATACGACAAAACCTCCCGTTGCCCTCAGATTCTGTTTATAGAGATGAGCTAAATTTGGACTCATTATTGTTACATAACCGCCATGTAAAACTTACACACGGTATTGTGAACGGTTACTTTTACTGTGGTTTTTCAGTTAAAATGTCTATATGCCATGTTCTGCATCACAAGAATGTAACAAAAATATACATGAAGACTGGAGAGAGAAACAAAAAAACAGTGACAGTTGAGTCATTGCATAGAAGAAACGGGGCTGAATAAGGAGGACAGATGAGAAAGAGAGGAATAAAAAGAGCGGAGCTCGGAGGGGAGCGAGTGTCGGTAAGAGTATATATCAGCAGGAAGTCACAGGTACATACTCTAGGGCTCAACACACACACACACACACACACACATATATGCTCCCCCTCGGGCTCCCCCAGCAAGCAAAAAAAAAAAGTTCAGACTTTGACTAACACACAAACAAAGAAGCTATGAGTAGGCAGTCACAGATAGGCGAGGGTAAAACCACACACACACACACACACACACACACACGTGTCCTTATGACCGCTTTGGTTCATGAACAGCACTGGTCAGACAGGTGTGTGTGTGTGTGTGCTTGAGGTGATAATGTGGAAAGATACAAAAGCTCACGGAGAAAGTAAGAGTTTTTTTTGTCACGTTACTCTCAGACCCAAGTGAGTGTAAAATAAACGAATCACGCTTCTATTTAAATAACGTGTCCTGACTGAAAAGTTGCTTTAAGTTTGGTCCGCAGGGGGAAAGAGTAACGTGTACCCAGTTTGAATCCCGGCACAGCACAAAGTCTGAGTACGAGACCAAATTTAATGAATTACTTATTTATTGCACTCTGCTTCTTTTACATTTCCCCTCCAAAAAACTGTTGCATGCCCAAAGCCACGGGCATCTATCTAGAAAGAGATCTGCCACTTCAAAGCTTCCGGACAACAAATCCAACAACTGTTGGCACCAAGTTTAGCCATGTTTTCCGGTCATCCACAACCAATTGTTGTGGTTCTAGAAGTTTCCCATCAAGCCTTTGCCTTCTCTTCCTGGAGTCCTTGGCTTCTACTTCCACTCATCCCGCTAATTGTTATTGGGAAAAACTCTAAAAGCTTTACCTTCTTTCTTTTTGTGCCATTAGATACTTCAAATGATCTGCTGCCAATTCCAACCTGGCGGGACTGCATTAAAACGCGGCGCAGCAGCCGAACCTGACAGTCTTCCCCCTGGTGAACTAATTAGAGCCCAAATTTTACTGATATATTACAATCAATGTGGTAAGGATTTATTGATGTCACAAAGTAATGGAAAAGCACTTTTGTGATGAAAGGAGTGGGTCCAAAAATGAGCTCCGAGGAGAGGCAATATGTTAAAACGAGGGCTGAGAGGATACATTGGTCTCTGAGGCTGAAGAAGCTCTTCTTGCGTTGCATTTGGTTTTCTTCCCATTTCCCCTTGCAGACTGTTACTAGTCACAGCCTGACCACAGCTCCCATGTGCCCCGGCCATAACAGAATCATGCATGGCTTATGTTTTATTTTACTTTTTTATTTTTCTGCTGACCGTGGGCACATTCTTTTCTGATTGCTGTTACATTGGATTCAGCTCTGTGAGAAAGTAATGAAACCAACAAAAAAATCAATAAATAAAATGGCACAGTACCATCAAACACCGGTCGCATAAATATGCATTTGACCCCCCACACCTCCAAAAAAGGAGCAGCGGGACAAAAACAAAGCACAATGGAGTCGCCAGCTCTTTCATTCAGCGCCAGCTTGACACGCAGCAGCGTTGCCAAAAATACTCAGTTAATCGGTAGATAATAATGTATGTAAATGTTGGGGAAACAGCGAACGGGAGCAGTGCTTTAAAAGAAAGAGCAAGCAACTCATTCACTTTTAATCTGCAGATAATTCCACGCAGAAATGGTTTCAGCCGCAGTGCTCCATTTATTTGAGGTGTAATTGGACAATGCAGACTGAATGTACAGATTTGAAATAGAGACACAGACGGATTCCACCTACTTTATGTTAATTTCACTTGTTGGAAATCATCCGTGTTTTTCTATTTCGTTTTCACAGCAGACACAGCGGGAAAAGCGCAGGTGTTACCAACAGCAACATCTGTTTCATTCTGGTGTCCCAGCAAGTCCTGACAGTGTGACAGTATTCATTTTATTATCTTTGTCTGCTTTCCTGCTGTGACATGTCAAAATGTCTCTCATGGAAAATGGCCTCTTGTTTTCTACTGCCACATGTGCTCCTCCAAGACTCCATGGACAATCGCGAGTTTATACGGATATACGCAAATACATATAGACAGGGGCAGACTGGGGGGAAAAGTGGCCCGGGAGTTGCTGTCAGACCGGCTCACTCAATACACGGCGCGTTGCTCACTCAATGCATCGCACGTATCGACCAGTCAGTGGCCTACTTGGAAAAATACCCATACACTTAACATTATTTTGGATGATTACAAAGAAATTACATCCTATATGTTTTTTTTTTTTTATAACATTTGGATCCACCAATTTGCCTGGATGGACACATTGAATAAAATGATACTGGCTATTGTAACACTCCAAGGTAGGTATAGTTTGCTAGATGAATATGCTTAACTCTGGGCTAGTATCAGATGGTTATAGGAGCTGGTGGAACATGTTCTCTGTAGGGCTGTGCCACATCCAATCAATTTCAGCAAACATCCCAGAATGATTTAATGCAAAAAAATTAAAGTATCAAACATGTATTACTACTTTGCAGTTAAATATTTAACTTTTATTCCAACATGAAAAAAGCAGTAAATAACACTTTGACAAACACGTCATTTTATTTGTGTCACCCACACAGGGAATTCAGTATAATATAATATATATATATATAAATATCATATAATAATATAATATATACATATATCATATAATAATATACATATCATATAATAAGTTTTGTTACCACAATATTTTCAAAACCCCGTCGACAAAAGAAGCTCAAATTTCATCTACCAACCCAACTTTATGTAACTGGACAAGACTGAATATATTTTAAATGGACAGACAGACAGACATGGATAAATAGAGTTGTAACACAAGGTCACTACTTTCATCTGCTCATTTTAGTTGTTGGCAATAAACAGTTTTCTGTGTTTTGCCGTTTTACTTTTATTTTACAGCAGCATAGGTGTTATTAACAACAACATCTGTTCTATTCAAGTGACCCAGTGAGACAGTAAATACAAATCTGACCAAAATCTGAAAGCTCTCTTGTCCATTCTGCATGCACTTGCGTGACGGTCCCTAGCTTCAGCTTATGAGCTTTTCCGTCTCCTGGCAAGTCACAAAAATGCAGCACGGAGATCCAGGATGCGACCAAAGTAAAATGTCCATCCGCTCTCTTTGGTCATGTGCTCAGGTTAAAAGCTCACCTGTCATGTTTAACCTCAGCTTATCTCTGAATGCGGCGCTACGCCTTCCAGGTGGCAATCCCGAAGCCGAAGATTTACATTGAAATCTCCCCCGTCAACGTTCATTTTTCAGCATCATCACCTTTGAACAAAGTTAACCAAGTGCGTGCCCGTGCAGAACGGTCGTCACCCTCTATAAACGTTGTAACACGTTTCTGCAGTTGATTAATGTCAATGAGGAATCGATAAGGGATTTCTCAGAAATATCAAGCAATGCAGGATCGGACGAAGAGTACAAGCCAACTGGGACTAAATCATCCTCATCCAGTGATGAGGATGATTTGAAAAGCAAAGACAAAGCTTCATCATGTGAGAATCTGTCCAGTGATCATGAGGAAGTCAAAGGTATTAGTCAACGGCATTACTGTCTCTACTGTGGCCAGTCAAACTTAAAGATGGCGAGGCATTTGCAGAGAAAGCACCTAGAGATAAAGGATGTAGCATAATACCTTAAGCTTTCCATCATGATCAAAAGACAGAAAAATTATTTTGGAACAACTGCGAAATAAAGGCGATTTCAAGCAAACTCCAAAGTCCTAGAAAAAGGCAGAGGTCCACTAGTGACGTGGAAACAGCCCTCTGATAAAGCTTCTGTTAAGGATTATTTGCCTTGCCCAAATTGCTATGGAATGTTTGCTGAAAAGGATTTGCGGAGACATGAGTCTTCATGTTAAAGTAAAAAATCATGTGTAACAGACGACATGAAAAAGACAAGAGGAAGAGTACAAAGTCTTGCTGCATGCTTGCTTCCAATTTGAACGTCCTCCAGTGTATGTCAGGAGGTGATTAATAACATGCGACAAGATGTTGTGTCGTTTCACATCCGGAGTGATTCCTTGATTTCCAGATATGGTGATTCACTGTTCGCAAAACAGCACCAGTACATTGCACAGAGAATGAGGGAGGTTGGCCGATTCATGTGACTGTGAAGTTTCTTGAAGATGATTGTGTTCCATTCAAATTTCAGCTTGTTATCAATGTGGCTAAGACGCTTACACAATTCAGTCCAGGAGAAAATGAGTATGGAAAACCTTCCACAACAGTCAAAATTGGGTTTTGTCAAAGAAGCTGTGGAAGTCCTGATTGGACAGACTCTTATGAATCTGGCAGAGAAGTCTACAAAAAAATTCTGTGAACTTTTGAAAAAAAACTGGAAGAACCATCAGTTCCTGTCAGTGCTGATCAAACCATAAAAGAAAAGAGTTGGAACAAACAAGATGACATCCCGCTCACCAAAAATGTGATGCTTCTGAGGAACCATCTCAGGATGGTGGAAGATGAAGCAAAGTTGGAACTGATGCAACAGCTGTGTTTAACAACATACAAGAAGGTAAACGAGGGGGTTATCTTTAACAAGCGACGTGAAGGGGAAGCATCACGCTTGACTTTTGAAACCTACAAGAAAGCAAGCACAAATCCTTTAAATGAGGACATTTATAAAACCCTGTCACCATTAGAGAAAGAGTTGAGTAAGCTACTAACCCGACTAGAAGTCAGAGGAAAAAGAGGCAGGAAGGTACCTGTTTTCTTCATGGAGAGAATGAAGGAATCAATCGATTTATTGATTAAATGGAGAGAAGAATCTGGCATACCTGG
Organism: Anarrhichthys ocellatus; assembly: GCF_004355925.1. Classification (NCBI taxonomy): domain Eukaryota; kingdom Metazoa; phylum Chordata; class Actinopteri; order Perciformes; family Anarhichadidae; genus Anarrhichthys; species Anarrhichthys ocellatus. The sequence continues at coordinate 209,764 of NW_022280153.1, read as the reverse complement.
TGAAAATCCGTATCTCTTTGCAAGACCTGGTGCGATGACAAACATCCGTGGATGTGACGGTGCATCCACGGATGTATGTGCAGAGGAAAGCAAAGCCGAAAACCCCGAACTCCTGAGATCAACCAAATTAATATCGATAATCTCACAAAGACGGACCCAACATTTTTAGGAGATTTTAAACTCAAAGTACAAGGTGAACTAATTGATGATCATCTTGCGGTTGCTTCTGTCTTTAATAATTTTTTTCTTGAGTCTGTATATGAGCTAGGAAAAAAGTTTACAAAAAGGAAATTGGACATTGTTCCTACGGATGCTATAGGGCAGGTTTTTGAGATGTTACAGACTAACAAGTTACAAGTGAACAAAATCATCAGTTCCTTGAAAAACTCCAAATGCAGAGATACTTTTCAATTTGATAGCATGTTTGTGAAAGCCCACAGTGATATTTTAACTCCCCCTATTGCTCATTTAATCCTCCTGTTATGTTGCGGGTCAAATTGACCCTTTCAAAGTTTGAAAATCTAGAAAAAATATTTGAAAGTACTTTTTTTGTATGAAACTTCTTCTGCTTGCCTTAATTAGTGTAATCAACGTGAAGAAAAACAAAATTATGTATTTGCAACCCCCCCCTGCAGGTTTATATTACAGAGATGATGTTCGGGACAATTTGACCCGGCAGTGAAAGTGGAGGCTATAAGGGGTCAGAAGGGTCAAGTTTAGACCATTTTTCTTTGAAAATGTGAGACAACATATTTCCACCTCCCACCATGTTTCACCCCATTTCACACACACACAATATTTCATCCCAATCTCACACGCACACACTGTGTGTGACTGTGTGTGTCTCTTTCTCACTACCGCACCTGTGCGAGAAAAACGGATACTATTTTGGCGGGAACCTTTTATTTTCCCGCCCACACTTAGCAGGGGAGGGGAGAAACATACGAAAGGGTTGCTTGGGAGCAGTGTTGCCAACTTGGCGACTTTCTCGCTAAATCTGGCGACTTTCCAAACCCTCATGGCGACTTTTTTTGTCAAAAGCTACTAGCGACAAATCTAGCTACTTTTTCTGGTGTTGTTGGAGACTTTTCTGGTGTTTTGACTCTGACGTGAAAGCACGTACCGTTCGGCACGCGGGAGCTGCCGTGAGCTCCTCCGCCGCCTCACCCACACTCTCCGTGTCCAGACTGCAAATGAATCGCGCATGTGCAATGCCGCTGCTCCCGCCTCTCTCCTACAGCGCTCATTACAATTATGCAAATTAGGCGATGACGTCATTTAGCGACTTCTAGGACAGCCAATAGCTACTTTCCTTACTGAGGAGTTGGCAACACTGCTTGGGAGTCCTACCAACATTACACTCAGCAGATACACACAACACAGCAGCTTACTGTAGGACAGCATACACACAAACACACAAACTCACCTTGTTCATTGTGTTCATGACTTGTTATTTTTTGTAAATGTCTGTTTCTTAACACTATAAATAAACATAAATAGAGTTTACTTTCAATACAAATCCTTATGACTCAGTTGGCTTGATTTTGAGTTTATATCTAGATATATCAATTTATATCTAGGTTTTTCCAATGTACCTAAAAAATAGTTTGAACATGTATTTTTCATAAAAACGAGTGAGTTATCCGAATTGAACTATGATCTATGGAGGGGTGAATAACTCAATTCCAATAAATACTGATTGAATTGTTAGTAATGGTGTTGGTGATGAGGTACAAACTATATTTATTAGGAATTTTTGGTTTCTGACAACTTTTGGATGATTAAACATGCACCGGGTCACATTGACCTGGGAACATAATGGCTGTACCTAAGAAACGAACATAACAGAAGGGTTAATTAACTTGTCTTTTAAACACAGCTCTTTCCCTGATGACTGGAAATGTGCCATTGTCACACCTATTTTTAAATCTGGAGACCGCCTTGAAGCCAGTAACTATAGACCGATAAGTATACTGCCAGTACTGTCAAAGATTGCAGAGAAAGTTGTCATTGAAGAGCTCACAAATTTTCTTAGTACAAGCACCTGTGGTGTACATCGTATGCAGTTTGGCTTTAGAACAAATCATTGCACCGAAACTGCTACCTTGCACTTCATAGAGCAAATCAAATCAATGCTCGATAAAGGAGGAGTAGTTGGTGCTGTATTTTTAGATATACGCAAAGCTTTTGATACAGTCAATCACAATGTGTTAATATCGAAACTCTCTGCGTTCAACTTTTCACCAAGAGCACTGGCTTGGATGTCTTCTTATTTATCAAATAGGAAGCAATGTGTTAAAATTTGTGACGCACTGTCAAGCAACCTGAAATCTACAATGGGTGTTCCACAAGGGTCAGTGTTAGCTCCCTTATTATTTAGTCTATATATTAATGATCTCCCTCAACAGTGTCATGATGTAGAACTGCAAATGTATGCAGATGACACTGTTGTATATACACATGCAAAAACAGCTGAGTTAGCAGCTGCCAAGCTAACAATTGCGTTGGAAAGGATCACACACTGGCTCGATCAATCATGTCTGACTCTAAATGTAAATAAGACAAAAGGGATGCTTTTTTCTAAAACCATCAGTCAACCTCCTGATGCGAACATTCTTATCAACGGAGCAAGGCTAGAAATAGTCACTGATTTTAAATATCTTGGTGTGATAATAGATCAAAATTTGACATTTAAGAAACATGTAAAAAAAAAATGGTTAAAACCATAAAATACAACCTAGCAAATTTTTTGACACATCAGAAACTGTCTCTCCAAATGCAGCAAATATATTTATGCATGCCATGATCCTTTCTCATATGTCCTACTGCATCACGTGTTGGGGGCAGGCTGGTGAAACAGCCATAAGACCTCTTGAGTCTTTATATAAGCAAACAATAAAAATTCTGGACAAAAGGCCGTTGCACTTTCACCATTGTAGGGTATTGGAGAAGCATAATCTATTGAGCTTTAACAATTATAGATTGTTCTCAAATCTGTGCCTTGTCTATAGACTTTTAAATGGTTTGGCCCCTCCTTCACTCCGTGACTTTGTATATACTCGCTCAGCAACTTCTATTAGGTCAGCGAGAATATCCTCTACACGAGACTGTAAAATACCATTTTGCCGCACTACTTTTGGTCAATCTGCCTTCACTGTAAAAGCAACACACCAGTGGAACACCCTGCCTGAAGGTGTGAGGAGCTGCAGCACTATTAGCAATTTTAAAGCCAACTTAAAAAGTATTTTAAAAACTGCACAACACTGCACACACTGACCTCAATTCTTGTGGTCTTTTCTGACTTGATTTTATTGACACATACATTTTTGATGTGCTATTTGTGTGTAGCGTTGTATTGGGTGTCTTGTATGTTTTCTTGTGGTATATCTCTGTATGTTTCCTTTTACTGTGTTATTGTCTTGTCCTTGTTTGACCTGCCAAGGGACTGCAGATGCAAATTAGCTTAAGCTACAATCTGGTACAGTGCATCGAATGGAGACATTTATGTTTAAACTGTACATGGTCCCTTTTAAATGAATAAATAAAAAGAAAACAGGTTGCCACACTTTGCCAACTCCTGGATCTCAGTGAACAGAGCTGGAACAAGTTGCAAGGTTTATGGAGCATGACATCAGAGTCCACCGCGACTTTTACAGACAAAACCTTTCAAATTGCCAAGATAAGTAAACTTCTCTTTGCAATGGAGCAAGGCACTGGGACCCTAGCAGGGAAAAACCTCAACACGCTTACAGTTTCAGTTTGTGGTATGTATGCAGTGTAACTGACCTTGTTTTTCCTGCTCTGTTTGATTGTCTGTGCATAAGCAGTATGGCCATAAGTGTAGTCAAATCTCCAAGCCTTACTTTACTCACCATAACTCTTATCTGTAAAATCTACTACAGGTGGACAGTATTGATCACATTTATGGAAAAACATTTTCAGGCAAACCATACACTTAGTTTCACTTCCATTTTCCAGCAAAGCCTTCTCTCATACCTGCAAACTTGTCGCTTTTCGGTGAAATTCGCCATTTGGAATCAATATAATATATATAGATCCGTAGAGGGTTTTTTTTGGGGGGGGGGGGTCATCTGGCCAGCCAGTGTTTCTTAGATTGGAGTGAGACGAGGAGAAAAGGTGATGTTGTGATCTTCACAATAAAACATCTTTGATGTGACGTGTCGAGTCAAATCAGCGTTAAGATGTCTACACCGTCTTCAATTCCCTCCGTTAAAGTTTACATTACCGTTCAGACTTGCTGGGTTAAGTCTAACGTCCACTGCATGCGGAACTTTGTCGACTGTTGACGTTTGCCAGTATCACGATTTCGAAGGAAAAAAACGTAACGTGATGAAACATGCAACCCCCTGTGTTCCGGTTCAGTTCACGCGGTCACTCGTTAACGTTAAACCGGAACACCGGCGGATCTGGTTGCAGGTTGTTGTTTTTTTTAACTCAAAGTAGAATGAGGTCAGAATAACTTAATACATGAGGCCCAGATACTGATAAGATGATGTGGTCAAAGAGCTTAAGGAAGAGGAGGCTGTTTGCATAGGGCAGCTTGACGCAGGGCTGAGATGTGAGTGGAGCTGGGCCTGGATAAAGGTGGAGCTGGGCCTGGATAAAGGTGGAGGTCTAAACAGACGTGAGTACAGCTTCCTTCTGTCACAGTATTTTAAATACATTGATAAGGCAGGGTATGCTACATGCAGCCTCTGCTCCAAGGAGATAAACTACAGCAACAAGGGCTCACATACTCTCCTCACACTGCCAGACAGAAGTGCACCGGCAAACGGCCAGTGTACTTCCAGTCCTAACAGTCCCACGTGCAGTTGCTCCCAAGAACCATGAAGTAATGAGAGGGTTAAGGTGCCTGTACCTTCATTTCAGTGGGTTGCTAATGCAGAGGTGTGTATAGATCACAGCTATTATTTTACTCTTGATAAACTACCTTAGCCAGAGTAGATTATCATTTTAATTTAAATAATTGAACTGGATTGAATGCATATTAATTGCAAATAGAAGATAGGCCACAATTCTAACAGCTGTACAGTAACAGTGGAAGTTAATATTAAGCCATACAGTAACAGGGTTCAATGAAAACTAATCACTTTTTTTGTATAGGCAATGGTTCTCGCTACTCTTGCTATCGTTGTTTTTATATGACAAAAAATGGATTTTTCACTAAAGTACAAGTACCGAGACTCTCAGTACTTGTAATTTAGTAAGGTATTTATCATCGTGTATCAGTGGTGGAATGGAGAAAAAATATATTTCTTTTTTTCTACATTCCACCACTGATACATTTAAACCTTCATATCTATTAAATTTGAAGTCTCATGAACTAACAGAAACTAATGTTTATCCGTTGCTGTTGTATATCATAGCCCAGGAGAAAGCCTGGCTAAAAGGCTCCCACAGAAGAAAAGATGAAAAAAGGTGGTGAAAGAAATGGGTAAGAAAAGTGCTTTCTGTGACTGTGCCGGCTGTGCATGAGCCTCGTCAAGATATCTACGTTGTGGTCTATGTATTTCATGTTACATTGTCTTCTTTGCTATCTGTAGGGACACCCAAAGTGCAGATGAAGAGGCCATGGACTGAAGTAGAGAAGACTGCTGTCAAAAAACAGTTAGGAAAGTTTTTGGAAGAGCGCAGAGTTCCAGGTAAAGAGGACTGCGTCAAATGCATAAAACAAGAGAAGACATTGGGTAAAAGGTCCTGGAAGGATGTTAAAAACTTTGAATCGAAGAGGCGTCCCGCAAACTTCAGTGAAGAGCCAGTGGGCATGTTTGAACACTGTTAGTTTTGTAATGCAGTGTGGTTTAGTACTTTAGAATGTAACTAAGCAGATATGCTTAAATACTTCACCTGCAGCTACAGTTAATATTCTAGGTACTTGTACTTTGATAATTTCCTTTTTTGTGCAACCTATTGTGTTCAATTTGATAGTGCTATTTGTACTAATACAATATCTTAAATCGTGGTTGAGTTATCTGTTTCTAATGCAGTTTGGTTTACATTGGTGGAATTTAATTAAATACATATGCTTAAGTACTGTACTTGCAGATACAGGTACAGTTAAAATTCAAGGTTCTTGTACCTTAGTTCAGTATTTCCATTGTTTATGCAACCTATTGTTTTGTAGTAGTAATTGTTACAACTATTTTCACTAATACTAATAAGGATCTGAAGTTGTTTCAGCTATACATTTGAATAAACCAATTCTGTACGCAGGAGACATTCATTGCATCTTTGTTGGAAGGTGTACGATAACAATGTTAAATATGGTTTACTTTTGTATAGCAATAATTATATCATTAGAAAAGTATCTGTATCTTAATGCAGCAGCCTAATCAATGGTGACAACATGGTCACTCTTTTTAAACGCATCCAGACCTATTTATTATTACATAATCACATAAAAAATAACTGCAGGCTAAAGAAAGAAGGTAGGTAAACTATTCTATTATAAAACAAACCCAACAGCGCCCCCCATGAAACGGTCCTCACTCTTATGGTAAACTACATTAAAAAGAAAAAAATCCTTTGCTATTTTTAAAGAATCTGAGGTGGGAACTGGAGTCAGGGAGCCTCCTAGTGCTGAAATGCAGCATTCATTTTTTTCTAAGCATAGCAGAAAGGGTGGTCCTTACTCCCCGCGTGAACTTCTCTGGACCTCACTTCAGGGCATATACAGGAATGTGTGTGTGTGTGGCCTTCTGATTATCAGACGCAGCAGGCTTTAGACTGCTCGAGGGTCTACAAGGTGTGTCTCTCTCATTGCATATTTATTTAATAGACGATTGCACAAACAACAGGAGGAGACATGTAATCAGAGGGTGATTATATATTTTCCGCCTGCCACTAAACTTTTTTTTTTTCTGAGATAAGGGTGCTTTGAACTCTGCATTTAAGTTCACATTGCATTTTTACAGAAACCTGTTCATTGCCTAATGCAGTGATTCTCAACCAGGGATCAGGGGAACCCCAAGGGCCCTTTAGGGAGTTCCAGAAAGATGAGGAATACTTTATTTTTACTGTTAAAATTACAATAGAAGTGAGGCGATTGAGAATAAGCAACACAGTCTCACTGCAGTTTGTGAAATAGTCTCGAAATTGTAATCTATTTTATTATTTAAATCTTTCCCCAGTGGATTTTCCCAAATCAGTTTACCCAAGAACTGTAGCATTGTCTCAGTCAATAAAATAGTCTTTGCCTCAACTCAGTCTTAAAAAAATTAAAACATAGCCAGATTTTCATTAAAAACCCAATGCTTTGTGTGACGCTCCCCTAGCTTGATTACTTGTATATGTGTGTGTTTCTTTATTGCAGCAGGTGCCTCGAGGTGTTGATCGCCCTAGTTGGAGGCACCTGGGCCCGGTGCTCTCCATGTATAAAGCTCCGCCTCTCTGGCAGCGAGATTGCTCTTTGCTTCCAGGAATTGTTCTTTTGTTCCTATTCATGAGACAGCTCTTTCTCATGCCACACTCTGCACTCATGCAGATGCCCACCTACACCACTGATCTTACCGATTATCACATCCCATCGCCTCCTTAGTTGTTTTGAGGATTTATCGCAATCCACTTCATTTATAATGAATTACATTTGCCTTCAGTCTGACGACCCCTCCCTTCTACAAGGAGTCTGTCTCCTGGTTGCTGTTTTCTTTCTGTTTTTCAGGCTGTTCATTGTCAGCTAATGAGACACACCTGAGCCTGCTGGAAGTGCCAGATATTAAGACTCTGCACCTGAACGGGGTGCTGGCTGCTCCTCTTCTTTGGCTGACACGGCTGATTATTTGTTAGCTTAGTTTGTGTTCTTTAAATAAATGTGTATTTATTACTTTTACACTTGTCTCGTCTTCCTTTATGTTGCAGCCTTTGAGCCGGGTGGTAACAGTCTCCCCCTTTTTTTTTTTTTCCCATGGCTACAGAGCCAAGTCATGACATTTGTAAGGCATCATGTGAATGAAATGATTCGGCCTTACATCTAAAAAAGAGAGAAGGTAACATAAACTGCATATATGAGAGATTAAGTGATCTCTAGTTTCCACCCTGTTCTTGATCCTGCTGCCACTCACTCACATACTGGACTTCCACTCTATCACAGAGTAAAGAATAAAAAGGGATTGTTGGTATGAAACAGGAAGTCTAAAATCGAATCAAGTCTGCTGAGGAAGTCAATAAACCTTCCAGCTCTGTGCCCTCTGTTCTGTATATGACTGTGACCTCTGAGCTCCCCTTAAAGAAGATGAAATTAAAATATCATTTCACCATGTTTGCATGTTATCAGGCCAGATCCATCAACCCCCAATCATCAGTGCCGTTGGGTGGTTGGTGATTCATATCAAAAATTCATGTTGTTGGAGGATGAAGACAGTGGAGTGTTTCAAATATATAAAAATACCACTGAAGATAAATCTCTTTTCTCACTCAATTTGTCTTGGCTGATAAGACAGTGTGATGTGCATGGTGGAGGTCTGCTTTTCTAGATCTGCTACTGTGTCTCATTTCTCTCGAATCCACCTCAGCTCACATCCGTCCACATTTACATGCAATCCCTTTATTGACCCTCAGCTCCTTTAAATCAAGATTGAAGACTTTTCTGTTTGCTGCTGCCTTTTAATTGGACCAGATTCAATTAATATATTAATCAATTTCCTTCATTTCTGCATTTTACTACTGTATTTTATTTCTTACACTTTTTAATGTTTGAATGACTGTTTTTAAATCTCCTTTTCTTTTGCCTTATGTTTTGATGCTTTTAATGGTTTTATGTGAAGCACTTTGAATTACCTTGTTGAAATGTGCTATACAAATAAACTAGCCTTGCCTTATTGCATATGGACCCCTGATAATATACTGTATGTCTGGCAAGGCCGTAAGTATAACATACATGGGGGGGGCATATACTCAAAATAACCCCCCCCCCGTTGTTGGAAAAACTATATATATTTTTCTATTTTAAATCTAAATAAATAATGAGAAAATACAATACAAGAGGCCTCAAAACCCTAAAGACCAATGTATCCTCTCAGCCCTCATTTTAACTAATTGCCATCATTATTATTGCCGGTTCTAATATTATGGTGTACTGCAGGTCTGGCTGTTCAAGGCATTGAGAGGGGGTATTTCAGCCAGCTTCTAAAGAACAAGGCAGAGAGCGACTCGGAGCCGACCACCTGGATGAAAAGTAAATTTGATTGTAGCAGTACTCAATTCCTAATCGTAATTTGGAAGCTGATGGGCAATACAATCGTTGATGAAATTGTGTTGGAAATAAGATCGAAGCCAGTGGTCCAGTTCGCACTCATATTGATGGCACCCAGGATATATCAGGACTCACTATGTTTGCTCTTTGAAGATGCATCCTGGGACTCTACGCAGTGTCATCAATGACAGGACAAAAAATAGCTAAGATCACATGTGATGTATCTAGCCCTTCCTCTGTTCCAACCAGTGACGGCTGGTGGAAAATTTTCTAGGTAGGGCCATCCTATCAATTTCAGCAAACATTCCAGTATGATTTAATGCAAAAAAATTAAAGTATCAAACACACATTACTACTTTGCAGTTTAAATATTTAACATTTATTCCAACATGAAAGCCTATGGACCTTGTTATAGGAGGTAAAGATCAGGAGAACTAAACATGAAATGTAATTATGAATACTGATGTTAAATTAAGCTATGATGAGTTTTCACTGTTAATTTACAATCTCAATTAAATGTTGATGCCTCCATGACCACGTTAAGCAGATGAGACTGAGGACAACTATGTAGAAGAAAAGATGTTCACTTTGCCTAATATGTAGCATGACAGAGTTCTCCATGTGTGTCCTGGTGTTCTCATGTCTCCTTACCTCCTCATCCCTCACTCCCGTAACTGTCCGTGCTGGATCTGTCCCCGTTGTTTTAAAAAGCTAAATATGTTATTAGCATGACGTCATCCAGCTAGCCAAACCTGTCTGGTGTACAGCTAGTACAGAAGCTTCGCATGTACTGCTTCCCTTTCCCGCTAGTCTGCTGTCTGATTGTGGGGTCAGGCTGATCTGGGATCAGCTCTTTGGCCTGAAGTTTCTCCTCAAAATTCTCCTCTCAAACGGGTCTTGGAGGAGTAGTGCTCGCGCTGGCGCTCGCCTGTAGAGACTTCTGACGAGAACGCGCACGCTGAATCTATTTCAGGACGCTGATTGGCTAAATTGTATGTCAGTCATTTATATCTTTAATGAGCAATTGGCTAAACTGCTTCATAGACCCGCCTCTTTTGGGCCAAAACGATTTTGCCCCCCTAGCTGCGCGTTCTGAGACGTGTCGTGCACTCGGGCGGAGAGCACGAGCAGACGAGCACACAGGCGGAGAGAACGAGCAGGAGAAGCATATATTTTGCGCAGATGTCATATTTTACACACATTACTGGGTACATTCCATAGTTCAAAAACAGAAATATTGACAATTTGTATAATTTATGATTATTATTATTATTTTTTTTTTTTTTGTGTGGCTCAAGGTCGGGCCAGGCCCCATGGCCCTCTATTGGCCAGCCGCCACTGGTTCCAACTTTGAGGACCAACCTATGACGGTAACACAAACATGACTTGACAATTGCAGGGGGTGCAAGCAATTTTAAGGAAATGACATTCACTGGCTATGTATTGTCACTGTGGTCATCACAGGGTTCGTACGGTCATAAAAAACCTGGAAAAGTCATGGAATTTTAAAATGGTTATTTCCAGGCCTGGAAAAGTGCTTGAAAAAAATAAAATCCCAAAAGTTTTGGAGAAGTCATGGAAATGTGTTATATTCATATTTTCATGCCGTTCATTTACGTGGAGTTGCCAGCCAGCGTTTCTCAGATTGGAGTGAGACGAGGAGAAAATGTGATATCGTGATCTTCGCAATAGAACATCTTTGACGTGTCGAGTCTTGGCCAATCAGCGTTCAGATGTCTACACCGTCTTTCCCTCCGTTAAAGTTTAAGTTACGTTTTGTACCATTACAGTTCAGACTAATTACACTAATCAAAAAAAGCCCAGATGTTGCTAGCATTATTCGAGACATGGTTCCAGAGGTGACCTTTTGGTCAGGTGGAAGCTTTAGTAAGGCTTCTGCTGGTTGGCCTTGCCTCCTCGCAGAGGCTGAGATGAGTTTTAGTGCCCAGAGGACATGGTTCAGATCGTTTAAGTCAAACAAGGCTGAATAATGTAGCCATGTGTCACATGTACCAGGAGAAACTGCACTGACTGGACCTTGAGGGAATATGCTAGTCTGTTATCAGTCTCAACAATAAGAGCAAAAAAGGCCTTTGGAGCCTTTGCTTGAAGAATAGCAAGTCAAAATACATGTCATTGCCTGTAGAGGAGATGAGAGGATAGGTTTGGTTTTGGAAGTGCCTGTATTGAACCATTGCAATCACATTATTTTAGCCTCTTATTTTCCTCTTAGTACAACTTCTCATATCAGAAATTGACAATCAACTCTCCATCCATCAGGGGCCTTCATCAGTCCCTCCAGAACCTGCACACTGCTAGCATTTTCCACTGCTGTAAAAAATGCTCAAAGCTCTGGCAGAAAATACTGTCTTGCGGGAACTTGATATTTAAAACGAATAGGACTCAACCCTTTCACCTGGTGAAATGAGCCAATCTTTGACATGGTAGTGGTCAGTGAAGCCAACTGGATCTATATTGCTGTAAAGTAATCTGGAGCTGAGGCTTTGTGAAATGTAGATCCCGTCTAATCTGGCAGCACTCACAACAGGTCCATGTGTGTAATGATACTGCTATGGCTCTAAGATGACTCTTTCTGTTTCCTGGTTTGGGGCGAAGCAGAGCACAGAGCTCTCTATTTCTGCAATGACAATCAGCAGCCGACCCTTCGCCCCCTCAGCAGAGGACAAGACGGTTGCATTTACAGTTGTTCTGAACAGAACAGCTACCCCTGCACTAATATTAGTGCCATGGCTAAGGACACGCAACCCATCGTTTCTTGCAAAAACAACACATCAACCTTTTTTTTTGGGTAGAGACTTCGGTGACTAAAGCCCTTTTTCCCCTCTCTCTCCCACCATTGATGTTCAACGACCCTATTTTAAGGATTCGCATGGTCAGAGAACAGTAAAGAGAGGAATACACTGTGTGATACATGACTATTTACCTTTCTGTCTTTTTAACAGTTTTACCTTGTGCTTCTCTCAAACTTGTGATGTGCTTTTTGAGGCAGAAACGCTTCCTTTCATCCAGAAGGTCGAAACTTACCAGTTTCTTCAGTACGTCAACAGATCTGATGAACTTGCCAGTGACGCTGAAGTAATCACTCACTTTGACAGACTTTTTCAATGTTTCATCCAGAAATGTGTTTGTACCTTCGAGGGAATAGAGATCTGTGTTTCTATTGGAAGTTTCCCTTATATAGTATGTGTGTGTGTGTGTGTGTGTGTGTGTGTATGTATGTGTGTGTGTGTGTATATATATCTATCTATCTATCTGTGTATATATATATATCTATCTATAGATAGATCTATCTATAGATCTATCTATCTATCTATAGATATGTATAGATATGTATAGATATGTATAGATAGATCTATAGATATGTATATCTATAGATATGTATAGATAGATCTATAGATATGTAGATCTATAGATATGTATATCTATAGATCTATAGATATGTATATGTATAGATATGTATATGTATAGATATGTATATCTATAGATATGTATAGATATAGATATCTATATATGTGTGTGTGTATATATATGTGTGTGTATATATATACTTTATCTGACTCAGTCATAGCCCATGGCCACCTGGCTATTAGACATGCCCTGTAATTCGTTTGTGGTCACAGTGTTATCTCTACCTGCAACACTTGTGGAAGCTGGTTCCTTTCTGGTGGCTGGGGTTGTACTTCAGCGCCTGCAGACTGAGTTGTTGTTCACTGCATTCCCAGAAGCCTGTTGCTCCTCAGTTTGGCTCGACTCCCTCTTATCTACGTCGTTGCCCTCAAACTGTGAACCAGAGGCACCAGCTGCCGGGCCCGCAATAGCGCAATCTGCCACTGCACCATCAGGCCCGGCCGAAGGGCCGCCAACCGTTGGCCCAAAAGCCCTACAGCCATGGACCCAGCCGAAGGGCCGCCAGCCGTGGGCCCAGCCAAAAGCCCTGCAGCCGTGGGCCCCAGACGCAGGTCCGCCAGCTGTGGCCCCGGCACCAGGCAGAGAAGGAGAAACTTGGAGAGCAGAGGAAAGGAGATGAATGAGCGCATGGTCTAAGTGAGGCGATATGCGGTACCTGTGTTATCTCTAAGACTAACCACCGAGGGGGGCGCTATCATTTATAAAGGAGAGCAACACTATTGTACGGGGGAACAGACTTTGATATAACACCGGCACTTCAACATTTTATTCTATGGCGTATCATAACTTCTTCTTGCACAACCGCACTTCTCACTACTTTTTATTTACAAAATTTATATTTTCTCGTGGGAGGACCCCCCCAAACCCAATATGTCCTGTTATCTTTTATTCCCTGTAGATTCAGAATGTAATGATAATTGCTGATATAGGCTGATGCACATGCCAGCATGTGAATAAGGGGAGCACTGACACTTATTTCTTTTTCCACTTCAAGCACTGCCTACGTCTGCAGGAAGTTGCAGTATTTGTTTTTGCATTCAGCTGTTTGTTTGTCTGCCACAAGCATTTTCTTGCCCTGTGCGTTTAACAGTAACCGTTTTGGCAGCATCCTTCCTCTCTCCCCCCCGCCTCTCCTGCACACATCCGCCCTTCTCTCGTCCCTCTATCTTTCCAGATCTTTACCTTTCTCTCTACTTTCTTCCTCTTTCCCAAGAGGCAACAAAGGTGACATACAGGATGAGGTACAATCAAAATAATTCACACTTCTTCTACTCATCTCCACCTCTCATCTCCAGTATTTTTCTTCTTCCTTTCTTACCTTCCCCAATGCGCCAAAGTTGGCCAAAAAGAGGCAGGAAAATGTTGACAAAAACACGTTTCCCACCTGCCTCGAGTGCTTCTTCTCTCCCATCATCTTGTCCCCATTTTTTATTTTCTTTTTTCAGTTTTTGCATGTGTTTTGTCTTTCCCCACTTCTTTCTCCATCTCCCTGCCTTTTACCTCCACTCTATTTGTTTCTCCCTGTCATCACTTCCTCAGTGTTCTCTAATTATTCCAGTCTGTCGCCACTTCAAAGTGGCCCGTTAGCTGATTGAAGCTATTTAAGGAGAGAAAACAAGCAGGGGGATTTCATAATGGCTGCCGGCGTTCGTTAGTTGAAGATCTTGAGGATGGTGTGTGTGGGTGTGGGAGTGCTCTTCAGTCCTTTTTGCCGAGGTTAAGCGTTGCTGCCCTCGCCGCTCGCAACCTAGTGACCCGCTGCCTGACCCTCTCAGCAGCATCCCTGGCAGACTTCTGTAACGGGCTCAGTGTCACCATTGGAAATCTTCGTCACGGGTTAGGGTTATGATTAGGGTTAGGTCCTCCTGCACCATCCCCGGACCTCTCCCGCTGCCCCTGAATGTTGAGCTGGTCCGGCTTGGGGCTCCCTGTGCTCTGTGGCAGGTGTTGGCGGATTGCTGGGCCCGGCCTCTTCCCCTGAGTCACCCCCCTCCTCCTGCACCTGCTCCTCCTCAACCAGGTCCTCCTCCACCTCCTCCTCTCTGAGCAGGTGCTCATCAACATCTTCGGGCTCCATGTCTAAGAAAAAATGAATATATTAACCAAAAATAAGCTTTAATGACAATATTAAACTTATTTAAATAATTAATGTTTAAATATAAACTACACTTTAACGATATTTTAGCAGTTTAACTTGGGCTTATATCACACCTAAACCAGTCAAATCAGTTAGTTAATGTATTATAAGCAGTGAAGCCCCCATCAAAAGCACAAAATGGCGGACAAATATGAGGGAGATCCAAAATGGCGGAGCCATGAGGTAGACACAAAATGCAAAAACGGACATTTGGATAATTGGCCTACATTAAGTTAAAAATGATGAAGGCCTGAGTGATTAACTCTAAAGAGTCTTAATTAGTTAATCTCTCACACTTAAACCAGTCTTAAAACCACTTAAATCCATTAATTTATGGCTAATAAGCAGTGTGCAGCCCCCTGCAGAAGGAGCTAACATAGTAGCATAAGCACTGAGTGCTGCCCTGCAGCAGAATGGAGGAAGATGATGGAGTCCTTTTTTAAAACTTTTTAAACTCTTAATTACTTCACAACTTTGACTTAATTAACAAACAATAAGCACATAATCAGCCATTTAGATACAGTATTTCATAAAATGTACATGAAATTAGGAGATGAGATTAGTCCCAGATAGCAAACTAACTCCGCTCCGGGTCCGGATCGGAGTCTAGTTGCACAGCGGGACGGATCTGGAATGGATACGAGTCAAAGATCCAGACCAGATCCGGCACAGAGCCGGTCCGGATACGCGTCAAAGATCCAGACCAGATCCGGTCCGTATTCGATTTCGACCCGTTCATAAAGCGGTTCATTTGGCCTGGATCCAAAACGGATCCATTACTCAAAATGAACTACAGAAACATCTCAAATCAAGCTGAGCTACATCCAGATTGCTCTATACAAGTGTGAATACTCTATTAATAATAAAATCTTGAACAAGACTTAAAATCTACAATTACACTGGAGAACAAATGCATACTTTGTGTAAAATCCCATGTGCATTTATATCTAACAATAAAATCCTCCATTAAAAAACAAAAACAGTCCTTTCATATTGAATATGTATCAATGGAAAAAAGAAATGTAACCATAAATAATATCAAACAGTTTTTTTTGTTAAAAGACATCCATTTACAAGGATTCTTATGTACACTCACACATACACATTTAAGTTTGTTCAGTGGGGGGGATGTTGACAGTGGCACGCCGCCTGGAGCTTCCCCGGTCTGCTGCCAGGTTGAACCACCTAATTGCATGTTTGAGAATCTCCTCATCAGTGGCTGCACGGGTAAAATGATTCTGACGGCATCTGTAATCACACAAGCAGATGATACAAAATCCCATGAACCCTCAGTGCAACGTATAGCAGACATGCAGTCTAAAAGCTAGTGGCTGTCTGGCATTTAAAGGTTTGCTATGCTATATTCAGAGCTAATATATCATATAACTATTATGTAAAGATATAGTCGAGTAATATCTACCTGAGCAGAGAATGAAGTTGAAGTTGCAAAGAGAATTTGTAAGTTTGAACACGACCTAAGACCTCTGGGTGACTTCAAATTGTTTTCATTAAATATTAGTTACTTACGCAGGAGCAAAGTCTTCCACTCCATCTGGCTGAAGGACTTTTTCCCATTTATCCCTTTCCAGTTTATTCTCTTCCCAACATCATCGTTGAACATGCGGGCAAGATGTTCCATGTAACCCGTTTTGTGTCATGTTCTCTGATGGTTGCCAGGGAGGAAATCTAAAATGGATCAAAAAAGTACTGTTAACACTTTACAGAATGTTTTTTCTACAATTTCACTCTTAAAATCATGATTTTAAACATGTTTAAAAAAGGAAAGAGAACTTGCCAAACAAAGGCTGGCCTCGAGGTAGATCAGTTGCTCTCTCAGGTTTGTCTGAGTTCAGGAGGAAAGGTGAACCTCCCACCCCATTGTATGGTATGCCCCCTGTTGCCTGGGTCCTAATGGGAGGCTGCCTGTTACCTGCCTGCAGTATTTGAACGGGGGAAAAAGGCGCGTTTGATGTGCGGATACCCCGGTGTCCGCAGCGAGTCCGCTGTTTGACGGTGCGCGATCCGGGGGTGACCTGAGTCGACTTATGAACTCACAATATGTACACTTCCATTGCATCTTCACAAGAACCTGTGAAAACAAGAAAACTATTGGCTCAACTTTCAGTTCAACAACCCAGTTCCAGTAACATTAACTCCACTGCAAAACGTTACCCAGCCTCTGCTAATAACCAACTAATGACCTCGTGCCTTGAGAAGCTGGCTAAGTTACTGCTATAAATGCAATAAATAACTCCTGCGCAACCTAACCAAACACCATTATGAAAAGCTAACGTAACGTTATCGTCAGCTAGCTTAAAACACAGCACATGCAAACACGTGTTAAAGTCATAAACTGGACCCACAGAAAATCGTTAGCATGCTAACACTCAGCTAACATTAGCGTTTAGCTTACTTGTTAAAATAAATGCTCCCAGAATGATATCTAACGTTACAGTCAATATGGTGAGAGTACACACTCACCATTCCACTTGGTTCAAAGTTGTTGCAGAAATCCCGCAGCTCCGTCAAAGCCAGGATAGGTTTCGCGGTCGGACGCAGGACGAGCAGACTCCTCTGGGCTCGTCACTGCGCTGCACACGGCACTAATGCTTAATCGAGTGAAATTCAAACGCCCCCCCCCCCCTTACAGATACGTAACCTACCAAGTTATCTCTGCTAAACATGATCATTGCACTCAATATTTCAGTTGATTAGTGCAAACTACTAAATAGATTTTGTAATGACACAGTTGTTTTGTAAAACACACAAGTATAAGTAATGACTATTCAAAAGTTTAATTTGAAATAAATTCGGGTTTACAGTGTAGGGTAAAATGAATGGAAAGTGATGACCAAATGGCCCATCCTTCAAATAGTCATAACTTCTCACAACATGGTTGAATTTGATAAAAATTGCTTGGCAACATTCCCCTTGATGACATGAATAGGGAAATGGTGCAGAGAAACCTGCAGACCCTCTGGAAAGCCATCTTCTGTCAACAGCATGCTGATGGGATCAAATCACTTGATCCTAGTAGAGTGCCCTCTGGTGTCCAACAATTGTCAATGTTATACCAAAAATGTATTTTATTCGTGCTTTTATAGGACCGGAGAAAAACTCTCTCGACTCCAAAGAGTGAAAATAGATTTTTTGGCGAATCCAAGGGCCATTCCGACTGCTTTTGATTGGGGGATTTTGCCAGATGGGCCGTCCTACAAAATGTCATAACTTCTCAGAAAAGGGATGTAACTGTGTTGTAATTGAACGGAACACTCACCTTGATGACTTGAATGAGCACATGAAGCAGCAAGTCTGCAGACCCTCTGGAAAAATTATCTCCCGTTAGCAGCACGCTAATGACTTGAATCCAATTGTACCTTGAAGAGGGTCCTCTTGTGTCCATCATATGTCAACTTTAGAATACAAAGCCATTTACAAGTGTTTTTATTGCACCCAACAGAAACAGCAACATGTACACATCATTAAGTCTTTTAATTTATTAAAAATACTTTAAAGCAAGATAGAGGAATACATTCTTTTTGGAAATGAAGAGAGGGCCGTTTAGGTTAAATGACCCAAATTTAGAGGTCGTAGGTCCAAGTTAAGGTGCCCAAAAGCAGGATCAGGGGCCGAAATTGGTGCAATGTATAAAAATTGACCAAAAGTCGGGGAAAGAAGGTTGAAACTGCCTGAATTTTGCATCACACACTCCCTCTGATGACGCAATTCAGCATGCCGAAGGAGAATTCTGTAGACCTTTGGTAAAAACTCTTTTTTCAGGAACATTGTATTGATGTAATTCCAACTGATTCTTAAAGAGTGTCCTCTGTTGTCCCCTACGTTTGATTTACAAAAAAAATAAATAAAAAATTCATGGGGAAAGAGGTCCAAAAGCATAAATGGTCACATTGGGGACTTGCCCCACCCACTCCCATCCGTTTCCATGTTTTCAACTCGAAAGGCATAAATCGCCCCATTTGGCACATGCCCCATCCATTTCCATGTTTTCCAAGGTTTTGGACCCCAAAGGCCCATTCCGCCCATTTGGCCTATCCATTTCCATGTTTTGAACTCGAAAGGCATAAATCGCCCCATTTGGCACATGCCCCACCCATTTCCATATTTTCCGAGGATTTGGAGCTGAACGGCCCATTCCCCCCATTTGGCCGATCTATTTCCATGTTTTCCAGTGAACCCCAACACAAATCAATAGCGTTCCCCAAGGAATTCTACCCAGAAGGCAGAATACCCCCCAATCGGCCACTGTAGACCCCAACTGAACCCCAACAGTACATTAGCGCCCCCAACGGTATTTGGGGGTCCGGTACACTTTGACCCTCTATCCCCCTTTTCTCCCCGGATGGCCCCATGCAATGCAGTTGAAACGGCAAAAACATTGTCATCGTACTCTAAAAGGGCCAGTGGCCCAGGAAGCACCATGTTAAATTTTGCCATGAAGCTGAAGTTCCCTTGGTGACCTAAAAGATGGAGCAGTTCCCCCATGCCCTAAAAAATTGATAGAGGGCGAAGATGCTGTCCCTGTTTTTCTTCTGGGTGACCCAGCTTATCCCCTGATGCTGTATCTCATGAAGGAATACCCCAATGGCGGAGTTACACCACAGGAGCAGTATTATGGCCTATCACTTTGCAAGGCACGCATGGTGATTGAATGTTCATTCGGACGTTTGAAGGCAAGATTTGCAACTTTAAGGAGGGCAATGGACATAAACATGGAGGACCTTCCCTTTGTCATCTATGCTTGTTTTGTGCTCCATAACTATTGTGAGGTTTACAAAGAAATTGTTGGCGAACAATGTATAAATGCTGCTCTGCCAGCCACCTGCAGAGCCATGAGAGCAGACAACGAAACCGAGGGGAAGCGCGTTAGACGTGTGCTAACCACATTTCTTGACCCATAACATAGTAAAACTTGTATTTGCTTGTTCCTTATAAACGCTTTTTTTTTAACCTAAGTTCATCTCTGTCTTGAGTCTGATGTGCAAAAGAGGGGCCTGCAGAGTACAGTGATACAGCACAAACCCTGATTATCTGATGCATGCTGGCTGATCTCACTCCAGTAAACCTCATATTACAACATGAAGAAAGTGCATTCAGTCTTTTTTTATTGTTTACTTTATCTAAACTTATGATCAAAAAACGTACACCATTTTGTTTTCTTTAGCTATTAATCATTTTATTTTTTACATGTAACTTCTCGCTATTTTTATTTTCCAAATTGCTTTACTTTGCCTGATCGATTAATGCAATTATTTGATATTATGTCTGCATCTCCGTCACCTGAATGTACCTGAATTTACCTGAATGTATAAGTTCCATAGCCTGTAACCCTGCATTGGGTGGG
Source organism: Anarrhichthys ocellatus (assembly GCF_004355925.1). Classification (NCBI taxonomy): domain Eukaryota; kingdom Metazoa; phylum Chordata; class Actinopteri; order Perciformes; family Anarhichadidae; genus Anarrhichthys; species Anarrhichthys ocellatus. The sequence goes on along the minus strand of NW_022280153.1, from coordinate 189,625 downwards.
TAGGGTCGGGAATGAGGTTTTAAATTTCAATCTGTAATTGCCCTCAGACATGTGTGAATGCTCTTCCCTGGTGGGATAAAAACTGTGAAAATCAATAAAACATATTTACAAAAACAATAAAAAATACAGGGTGCTCTAAAAAACAATATACTGAATCAATATCATTACATAAAGGTAATCCAAGGCCACTTTAGACGACTTATGAATTCATATTAATCTTCAAAGTCACCATTTTATATCACAGACTATCTGAAATATATCATACTGTCATAAAAAAATAAACTTCAAATGTCATGAAATATAACTTTCAAGCCCTTCCATAAAAACGGGCCTTATCAAAAGTTACATTAAATTCATGCATGTATGGCACTTTCATCTTTATATGTGATTATCATGTGAAACCACTTCAGACCAAATAAAGAAGTTTAAATAATATCAAGACCGAAAACTATAATGTGAACAATCAATCTTTGCCCAAACTAAATGTCTTTCATGAAGAAAAAATATATATCTACACAATCTTCATTCAAAACATTCAAGCAAAATGACATACTACTAGTAAACAACACAACAATGGGAGTGCAATGAATGAAAGCCTCAGAGTTAAATGGAGTAAAACCAACATATAGACCATACAGCATACAGTAAATATGAGGAACAAATCAAGGCAAAGATGAGTAACAATATCCCAAATTCAATGAATCATATTTCTAAGTTGTCACCTATCCCCCCAAAACAGCATGGAGTTTCTTGTAATTCACAGTATTGAGACAACATTGGATATGCTTGAAAACACAGGAAAAGTATATTTGTATCATCACATTTGTGCTTTCAGTCATTAAATCACCACTACCAACAATAACCCAATGATGTTATGACTAGGCATAGTCATAGGAGCTTTTTAAGAGTCATGCATAATGTGTTGTAAATCACATGCCTCTCAAAGAGCACTGACATCTATTTTTTGTAGGACATTTGTGATATCTAAGCAGGTATGGACATAAAGACACCCACACAACTTCAGATGAACTCTCACAGTTTGTTTTATCTACAGTAAATGGAGTAAGATCACCGATTGTTTTTTGCTGGTTAAGCTAGTAAGCTAACCATAATGTGGTGTGGGTTTACAACATGCTAGAGGGGAGGGAAAGGTTGTAGACATTTTGGATGTGAACACTGACATACATCTATGTACAGTGTACATGTATAGCTGTACGAGAGATTCACAAAGTATTTGTGGCCTTATCAGTATCAGGCAAAAAATAAAGCTGTTACAATTGGGGGAAAAAATAAAAAATACACCATGTTTGTAGGTTGTAGATGTTTGATTTTTAACTGTTTATTTTTTTAAAGTCTTGTGTGATAATAACCGTGCATTGGAGTATCTTAGTTGGTGGTTTTTGTGTGTAAATGGTGAAATAAAGAACTAAATTCATCTCTGCTTCAGTGAATGTGTTGGAAAGAGTCAGATCTCAGGTTTGGTATCAAAGGACCTTGTATTACAATAAAAATACTATAGAAAATAAACACTCAAGAAAAGTCAAACTGTAACATAATAAGCATAACTAAAAATTAACTATAAAGTGTTGTAAACAAGTGTGCAAACCTTGCAAAAAAATTAAGTAAAAAAACACAAACCTTGCATTGTGCAACTAAGTAAACAAAGTGAAAGTGCACTACTGTGCAGTAGCTCTTTCAAAGCTGGGTGTAGTAGTCTGTGCATTTCCGGTGTGCTGTTGTGCTGGAGATGCACAGGTGAGTGGAAGTGCGGCTGTGTGGCTCTTCTAGGTGCCTGGTGCAATGCCTGTGGGGTCATAGGCCATGATCCCACGATGTGCTGCATCATCACCTCAATGTTGTTGTTGAGGCGGTCCATGGAGCGGTCCATGGCGGATGACCACCGGCCCATTAGCTCCAAAAACGCGGCGTCTGTGGCTTCCACACGATGAAGGAGCTGCCTCTTGATCTCCAGATCCTCCTGTGCCACTGACTCCATGTAGAGTTTCCTCTTCAACTTTTCCCTCCTGTGGCCACCTAGGGACACATCCAGCCTCTGGCGGCGACTTGCCACCGTCCCCGCAGAGGTCACATTGTCTGTCCCTCTGTCCTCACCCGACACGGAAGGTGACCCACAGTCCGAGGTGCTGCCGTTGGCTCCCAGGGCCTCCACTGCCATTTCTGTGGTCCTATCCCTTGCCTAATGGCACTGGTAGCTAGAGAGCCTCCCCAAATTGACTGGCAGAGCTCAAAATACAGCAAAACCACTCTTCTGTGTCCACTTTTTTTGCCTGAGTCCACTGCTTGTCTGTAGCGAACTCTTATGGCCTTCACCTTTGTCGTTAATTGAACTGCGAACACAAAACAGAAAGACATTGTTGTTAGATCTGTTGTGTAAGGCATCAAATGTGAAGTAGGAGTATCAAGTAGCACAAAATAGATATACACAAACAAAATAGTGAAATAACAGTACCTCGATACTGTAATTAAGTACAGTACCTGATTAAATGTAGTTTACTCTACTTTGGCTACTTAACATCAAAGATATAGTGGAATGAAGCATTGCAAAGTTGTGGGTGGCTATCTGGATCATACCAGTTTCATCTTCGCTCTTCACACCCCACTATCCCCCCATCCTCCCCAGGAACAAAGGTTGTTTGTGCAAAATGATTTGTGTAACGATACACAAAGAAGGTAAAAGACACGAAACAGAACCAAAGAAAAACAGTCATGCTTCCTTTAAAAACAGGCTCATGCTTTATTACTTTAGAACTTCAAGCCAACACTTTTTAGTTGGGGCTCCATACCTTTGGTAAGTTCTTCTTTGTTGTGTGGGAAGTCTTTTCCCACGTGCATGGCGTCCGCCGGCGTGGGATAATTCCCACGGAAACGGTCCAATATGTCACCATACTTGCTGTGTATCGACTCCCAGTCCGTATTTTGCACCGCGTTATCTACCTTATACTCATGGGTTACATTAAGGAGCAGTTGAACCTCGTCGTCGGTCCAAGCAAAAAAGTCTCTTGTCCCTCTTTTCGCCATTGTCTTTCTTCTACGAACTTTTCTGCGACTAAACGTGCAACTAAACCCACTGCAGTGTGTAGATCATCTTCTTCCTGTTTACACTGTCATGCGCATGCCCAGTGTACATTAATGGTCACGTGATATCCGGTTTCGAAGATTGCCGGGTGGATGCAAAGACATAACGAATTGCGTTGCGTACTAGCAGGTGTTGTGCAGTAAAAGTCTGCATTTCTGTGGAGGAAGCAGCTGTTATTGGAGCGATTAGCGAGCGGCGTGACCAGCGCGTTATCAGCCCCCACGGAGTGGCTGTCTGAAGCCACAGTTGGCAATAAATGCTATTCAGAGCTAGGAGTGACAAACGGACAACAACACAGAGGAATTGAGTGAGAGACGTGTGTTGACCACATTTATGGACCCATAATCTAGTAAACATTTACGTGTAAGTGTTGATTTTAAAGTAAATCTGATGTGAGAGAGAGAGAGAGAGAGAGAGAGAGAGAGATAGAGAAAGACCCGCAGCGCTGTAACTAAGTCTGAAAAATAAAACTTCTAAAACGTTCCACGAACTGTCTGTTTGAGTTTATAGAGGAATATTTTAGAGGAAGATCTTAAGTATCAAACACAACCTTTCATTATTAAAGACTACTTTATTACTCTGTCGTATTTTTTAACTCGGCAACCAATCTACTTCCTGTTTACACCGTCACGTGCATGCCCAGTGTATGTTAATGGTCACGTGCTGCCCGTCTTCGAAGGTTGCCGTGTGGATGCAGATCAATTTGAGAATAATGCTGAAACGGCCGTGTGGATGGAGATCGTTTCTATTTGACAAATCTGCTTCCAAATAGAAATGGAGTAGTATGGATGTAGCCTTAAACAACTCAGATTGTGTGGGAGACAGAGAAACAGACAGCAGCAGCATTTTCTGTCCAATAAATGTCCATGATACATAATTTCTCTACCTACTAAATTTATAGGGCAGTGATCAGACAGTAGAACTGAATGTTTGTCTGTGATGTTATGTAACATACAGGACAAGGGTTTGTGTACGTTTCACTAATTGATATGTAACATTTTTATCTTTAATAGTTAACGTGCCTTGTGGTAACTTTCTAAAACCTTAATTTTTGGTCGAGTACATCTGGTAGGTGTGAGTGGTGTTTATATGGTCTCTAATGTGTGTATTGAATGTACAAGTCTCCCATAGGCAGAATCTAAAATGAACTCACCCTCAGTGTTGTAATGTGTGTGCGTCGCTTCCTCCTCCACAAAGACATTGCAAAAGGTAAAGGAGAGGTACCTATGTACCAGAAGGCGTTCAGAGAGACCCTCGCCGAGGAGCTGGCAGAGGTGGTGTCTCCCTCCACAGCCAGACCCGTACCACCTCCTGCTCCAAGAGGAGCACATCACAGGCCAGTATATATCAGTGGGGGGGACAGCCTCGCTGGTCGTCTGAAGGGCTCCTCCTGCGATGTGCCTTTGTGCTTGGTCCCCGGTCGTGTCTGCTATAATGACTGGCATGTTGCCAATAATCTGTAAATTATTATTGTAAATAGTTTATAGTTTGTTAATTTTTTTAAATAAACTGCTTTTCCACCATAGCACTTGTTTTCAGTCTTTTATATGCACAAAGTTTAGTTTCAATTAGGGAAAAAAACACTATAATGTATTTATGATTCAGTTACTCTTTGTCCATAATAATGATAGTGAATCTGGATATGGGGTAGGATACCTCTCAGTGTCACCTTTCATTAGAGCCCAAAATGATGACTGTGCGTTCAAGAATAGTAGCCTTTTTAGCCTAGGTATGTGACCATGGTTACCAAGTGTCCTTTGGAGTCTCCAAATGGCCTTTTTTGGAAATCGCCTTGACATACTCTTATAAAAACATGTGTAAAATATTCATTTTCTGTGGTATTGTTATCAAATTTGAACCTGGACTAGGTAAGGCTTCGTGCTGTGGTCCCACTGTGTTTTCCAGCTAATACGTCCCAGCTATAGTCATCTGCAGGTATCCGTTTGCAAAGAAACATCCAGGCGGAAATAAAAACCTTCTATTTCAGTGTGTTCCAACTTCTATTGGTCAATACTAGTAGCACTTACACTGACTGTTGGGGAAAAAACTTCAGTGTTGCCTTTCAAAAGAGACCAAAACCATACATGTACTCCAAATGGTTCAAGAACAGCTTTCAATTTACTTTGGGTATGCCTTGGATAGATGTTTTAGGCGAATATTACAGGAGTGCTAACAGGTTAAGGGGGAGACGTGTCTATATGCACGAGGCCCATAATTGGAAGTGGAAGGACATGTCTGACTGGCTGTACAGTAAGACTCAACTCACCTCAGTATTAAGGGTGACGTATACAGAATATGATGTACATCAATGTCAACAGTAAAAGAGTAACTCAACTTATGTTTGATAGAAACACGCACACACACTGATAAACAGACAGACTGACGGTAAAGAATAATAGATAGAAATATTAGAACTATATCAAATAGAATTGTGGAGTTAGAGTTATTGAGGGGTGCAAGGTAGTATTTTTTTGTGTGATTTTGGAGCATGTACAAACAAAATATCTATCGGTACCATTAACGATCATAAGATCCCAAAACAGGCTTACAGACGAAACAACGAGTTGTGCTATCAAATAAAAACTGTTCAGTAAGCCTGTTAGGCAGAGAATGAAAGTGGTAACGATTGACTGTTGTGTGCAAGAGGTTTCTAACTCACCAAATTATTACTACAGTCTTGACAAACTGGGTCACGGTCACAGCAAAGGCCGTGCTCTTGTCTAAATTTAAACAAAATGAGTGAGACATTTTCTCTCTCCTCTACTGAGGAAGAGGCTTTGAAAACAATTAATGCAACTAAAATAGCTAAATTCGACCCACCAGGGGAAAGTCAAATCTTACTTTATATAGATGAAAATGATCATAAAGTAAGCAAAAATAAACTCCAGCTCTGGAAGGAAAAAATAAAATATTTGGGTTATGATTTATCTAAGGATGGCCGATCACTAGATGACAAAAGAAAAGAAGTCATTCTCGAAGCACCGAAACCTTAAACAAACTTACAAATGATGTCATTCTTAGGAATAACTAATTTCTGTAAAAGTTGGGTTGCTAATTATGTTGAATTAGCAAAACTTTTATCAAAATTGATTAATGATAAACCTATGGCAGCACACAACAAATTGTGCTGGACTCTTGAAGCAGACGAAGCTTTAATGGTATTAAAAAGATGTTAACAAGTTCATCAGTGCTGGGATTGCCAAATTACGACAAATATTCTGCTCGGCATTGGAAAAACAGAGAGATGGTGACATTAACTTACAAACCTATTACACATAGAGAATTGATACCAAATGACCAATTTTCTTTTGAAGTGCAACATTTAGATCACGAGATCTTAAAAGACATGCAAACAAATGCTCCACAGCAAGAATAAAAACGTGTTGCATAAAACAAAACTGCAAAAATAAACAATTTCTGGGATTGACCTGAGGGCAAACTAATATTACCTGAGACCTTATATAGATATACGGCTCTTTTGAGCCATGGGTAAACCATGCCTCAACGGGAGGGATGATGTTATCTATGATAAACAGGGTCTTTGCAGCATATGGTTTCACAAACTATTTAAAAAGAAAATAAATTGTTGTCTCTCCCACTCGGGAGGATCATAACAGTCCATGCACAAGATCATGAAAACTTGGAATGCACCGAGGTGGGAGGGACCGCTAAGCACACCAACAATTGTCTGCATAGCAGAGAGAGCATCCTAGATCATTGTAAAAAGGTGAACCAATTGTCTGCAACAAAATAGTGGCACTGATGACTCTTAATCTTAGGGCACATGTTTCCTCTGGGTGAGTCTGGAAGGACAGGGATTTGAAAGCCTCTGGGACCATTTGTCTGACCAGTGAAGATACTAACACGCTCAGAGGGGTTAGTGGTGTCTGTAAGAATCAAAAGAGCTCAGTGGTACAACTAACATCGCGGAAATTGATAAATTTAGACAGCCAGGGCTATGTGGGATAAGGGGAACTATGTTTTGCTTTGCTTCGGCTTTAATAACAATGAATCCAATATTATGGGGGGAAGTTAGGAAGATAAAATTGACAACTAATAAATACAAAATACAACCACACGAACATTACACGCTAGGAACAATTCTGTTCCGCCTGACACCAGAGAATGACCAAACAGGTTTCAAATGTGCCTTACAAATTGTTTTCTCCTCCTCAAACTGTCTAGTAGCGACGATTGTGTCACTCTGCACTATCTGTTGCCACCTGTTAATAAAATACCACCCTGTTTCTCACCCGATGCAGCAAACTATGTAGAACATCACACAGACAGCTGATGGATATGGACGATGCCCAGGGCTGGCACCTGGTGGTTCTGTGGAGGCAAGCTAAGCAGTGGAGTGGAACTCGTGCCTTGGCACAGTTGGTGGTCATTTTATGCATTGCCTATGGATGGCGCCTCCCTGTGTAACCTCCTAGAGACAGACCACGACCATAAAGGTCAGCCCATCTGGCAGTTTCAGTCAGTCTGTGTACATAGATGACATTGGGGTCCCTAGGGGAAATCAAATTGCTGCGGGGTTTGAAACGGTGTTATTTTGGTGGGCAACAATACGGTAGAGGGGTCAAGATGTGCTGCTGGCAGGGAGGGGAGGGGTCTACAAAAATGTTTGGTTCATCTTGATTGTACTTTCATACCATGTTTGAGGAGATTACTGCAGTTATGAATTGATGTTGCCATGACTAAACAAACTCCAGTGTACTTACAGATTTCCCAGCAGGATGGTGAGGAGCTGGGAAGTGACGATTACACTGAACTGTAAAGTAATGATGATTCGTATGTCGAAAATTGAGAAATGATGATTGCAGTGTTACCTGTAGCTAGTAAAGACAGTATACAGAATGTTTGTTAAAACATTCTTTTTATTCAATATGTTACTCTTAAGTATAATCCATATAACATTAAAATACGTGTGTTTTTGATTATATTCAATTCTTATTGATTCGGAATGTTTATTATGATAATATGATAGAATTTCCTACAAATTGTTTAAGTCGTTTGATTATTGCTGGTTATGGAAGGCACTGATATGTTGTCTATTATACAGTTCAACAGAGAAGTCCAATGTCTGTGTTTCACCTCATCTCAGGAGACATCTTGCCATGTTGATGTTAACATTCCCTAGCTTGCTACAACATAGAGTTGCTTACAATTTGAAAAAAACAGCTAATGCCTTAACCTTATCGATTAATGATGTGCATATGTAAACCATTGTGAGTACTATGTGTTAAGGTTTCAATATGCCCCTGATTGACGACAGGCTACAATGAAATCTGTGGTTTCGACACCTTAATTATTCTGTCCGCACGTCAGTAAATTTCTCTAGTCTCGCCTGCCAATGTTAACCAAACGAACTAGTGAAATATCCAGATGATAATACGTGTCAATCCTTTTGTTAAACTGTCCCTTAGTTCGAGCCATCAACAAATCAGTGTCCCATCAACTCCTCCCGTGTTCCCCTTGAACACTCTGTTCAAACGACTGCACAATTAGACACTTTTCCCAACTATGACACAGACTCATCCCTGACAGACTTTAGCGATGATGGCGAGGCGAGTGTGTAAAGATTTTGTTTCCTCTACAAGCTTGGTGGTCTCACCACACAAAAACAGCCCGTCAACACTTTCCTACGCTAGGGGTTAATGATGTCCGCCCTTAATTAAAATCGTGATGAAATGTTATTGACTTATGTTCTCACTTCTAGTGATGAATTGTAGTGATCTAATGTAATGATCATATTGAGGATTGTAATGGTAATTTTTTATGTAGTATATATTTCTACTTACCTCTCCTTTACCTTTTGCAATGTCTTTGTGGAGGAGGAAGGTGTTCACAATCGCGATGTCCATGAAGTGATAAAAGAACGTCTTATACCACTTCTGGGTCTTGTGGAGGACTTTATAGTACCCTATCAGGGCGTCCGAGAGGTCCACTCCACCCATAGACCTGGATGGACAGAAATGCACAACATTGAGAAAAATATCACATATATGTGTCACACATACCAAAACATAAATATATCAAGCACACAAATTATTACATTGCAAAGGGCATAAAACATAGTTGAATATATAGTACTTACTGGTTGTACTCCTTCACCACTGATGGAACTGGGATGTCCTTCAATGCCCAGTGCCCATCTGCACCTTTGACCCTCCTTTGCGCTGTGTCCTCCGCATGGACCGTGTGGAGTGTTGAACACATGGAGACATCCCTCGTGTCTCGCCACTGGACAAAGAGGAGGGAGTCCTTCCTGATTCAGCGAATGCTGCCACGGGGAGTTTTTGAGACCAGACTATTGGGAATACAATTCTGGCTACAAACAGATCCTCTTCTGAAGGAGGTCGCGGAAAAGGGTGGGACTAGTGTAAAAATTGTCAACAAAGAGCTTGTAGCCAGTGCCCAGCAACTTGGTGTCGACTAGCTCCATCACTGAATCATAACTGAGCCCCTTGCCACCGTTTCCCTTGAACCGTCACTTGTGGACAAAAAAGTCCCATGTATAACCGTTGCTGGAGTCCGCCAGAACGAAGAGTTTATATCCCCAGCGAACAGGCTTATTTTTCATATACTGTTTGAGCCCAATGCGGGCTTTGGAGGCAACCATTCGCTCATCGATGGAAATTTCCTGGCTAGGGTGATAGTTCCTTTGGCAGGCTTCCCTTATCTCCTCATAGAGTGGCTTTATTTTGCAGAGCCGATCGAAGGCTGCTGTGTCTCTCCTTTGCTCGTTAGCAGCATCCACCACCGAGCTACTGAGGTGAAGGGACTGGCAGACCCTGAGGAACTTCTTACCAGTCATTACCTGTCTCGGGAACGGCAAGCTGTACAGTTTACCCCCTAGCCAGTAATCAATAAATGCAGAGCATTTCAGTACCCCCATGTAGACGATCAAGGACATGAATGAAAACATGTCCTGCAATGTCGCATCAATCCACGGGTTGGTGAGTGGTGAGTTGAGCCAAAGTCATTAGTGTTTTTGAATTATTGTCTGTAAAACAGTTTGTAAAATATAGTTGGAAAAGGGCTGTGTACGTAGCTGTACGTATGAGCTGGGGTCCTGATGAATGGGTGGGTCTGAAGGTGGGCTGTGGTGGCGTTATGTCTGGAATGTCAATATCATTCCATCTCTCTCCAGATGTGCTGGTTGACAACCCAGCTTGACTGCTGCTACTTCACACACACCTCCTCCCCCCCCAACAGGTCAGCAGACATTCTACAAAATGTGTCTTCATAATTCAAACTAAAGCTTATTTATGTCGAAATACAGTCATTTATAAGTTATGGCAATCTACAAAATCAGAATCAGCTTTATTGGCCATGTATACATACGCATACATGGCCAAAACGCCGGCCCGCCGCCCGGTCTGCATTGCACCCGACCCCGATGCTTGTCCCTGCGGGTGGTGGGTCCACAGGGTGGCTGCTCCATGTTGTTTCTTCGGGCTGAGCCCGACCAGGCCCCATGGGCAAAGGCCTGGCCACCAGATGCTCGCCAACGAGCTCCCCTCCTGGGTCTGGCTCCGGGAGGGTGCCCCGGTTTCCCGATTTATTCTATTCAGGTGGCATTTTTAAAAGCTTATTTTACAAAAAAAAAATAACATTCAAAAACCAAAGTATGGTGTTGAATTAGTTTGGAAAATTGCTTCAGTGCTACCATCCATTTTCTGGACCATTTCAGTTTTTTTTTTAAGTGTCTTCTCCTTCAGCTGACATTTGGCTGAGACATTCATCATTACAGGACAAAAGAGTGTGTTTTTGTCAGCTGACCAAAGCGGACTGATGGTCATTAGCACACAGCGTGTTTCTCTGAATCTCTGAATATAATAGACAGTGCACATGATCTGGTGGACATTAAGGCCTTGTACATGCACGTCTGATTAGGTAGTTGTTTTGTAACTCTAATGTCAGCAAATGTAGCAGTGTTAATAAAGTCAGTTGACATGTAGGTGATTTTAAAACTTAGAGATGAGTTAACAACTTGTGAAAACTAACCTTTTTTCAGAATTCAATGAGATGTACTGACTCTAGGACGTCAGTGCTTTTATACTAAGCTGGTATTCATCAACAAGTGCCTCAGTGTATTAATGGGCCACATTTTTATTTTCTTGAATATGTCAAGATAAAAATTATAAAAAAGTTTGAAATAAACTGTCACATAAAGCTGTAAAATGCAGAGTAGGATTCCAACCTAGGTATCTTTATACAAACAGCTGCCTCCTGTGTTTGACAGCACTGTAAATAATGCATCCTTTAAACACCATCAGCACTGCAGGAATTTCTGAGGGAGGCTGCAGAAGGAGGCTTCAGTAGATTTGTTTTGTGGGTGACTCAGCCTGAAACAACCTGTCCCAGAAACTCACTTTGTCTTCTGCTCTGAGTCTCAATGGAGACGTATTCACTGAATACCCAACTCTTCAAATATTGATGCTTGGTCGCTCTCGGCGTCCGATACCATAGACTTTAAATAAGAGGTGGATTTAGTCACGTCACTGTGATGGACTTGAGTCTGGCATTTTGGCCGTCCCCATCTTGGTTTTTGGCCGTTGTCATCTTGTTTTTTGGAACCAGTAGTGACAGGAGAGGATGGAGGGGCACAACGGTATGCTGAAGAACACATTTTTAGGCAACAAAAAAGTTACAACTCACTTTCTTGACCTGCTTTATCGCCTAATTTACCAAATGAACATCATGCTGTATTGAAGAACACTTGAAACTAGTGATTGAGACCATAAACTCATGTTTACTGATAAATCAAGTGAGAAGTAGTCATTTTCTCATAGACTTCTATACAAACCGACTTCTTTTTGCAACCAGAGGAGTCGCCCCCTGCTGGTCAGTAGAGAGAATGTAAGTTGAAGGCACTTCCACATTGGCTTCGCGTTTCAGAACTGGAGGTTACCTCTTGATAACCATGCACCGAGGAGACCTTTAGCGTCTAACACAACAGGCGTTTAACTAACTCCAATGTAAACCCATCAACATCAGTATTAGACTGTCAGAGCCATAGGGAGGAGGTCGAAGTGGATGGTTGGTTCAAACAAAAACAGACTTTCACCCAGGAGACCGCTGTCTGTGTCCCGTTGGAAACCAAGTCAATGTTGACTTTTTTTTAAACTTATTTTCGTTATGTAACATACTGTGAGGAATTTAAGTTTAAAAGCGCTCCTAGAGATGGATATTATGTGTTAAAATATGTTGACTTGTACAAGGTCCTTTTAAAACCTAGCCCTATTTTTAGGCCTCTGCTCGAAAATTGCATACCCCATACTCAAAAGAGTGCATCTTTGCAACCACAAGGTCTATTTGCTAAAGCTGCTGAGCCTTGGCCAACTGCTCCCTGAAGGCCTTGTGGGTGAAGGGCTTTGTCTGGGTGGGGTCCTGCCTCAACTTGAACAGCTCCTTTTGCAGCTCCTTTTGTGGCGGACGGTGTAAGATCCGATTAGTGAATCGGACAAATCCACACCACCCATGTTGCAATTATAGTCCACAATGCTGTCCGGAACTGGTATGGACTTGTTCTGCCACACCCCAGCCGTCTTCACCTTTCTCTTCACCGTCTGTCCACTATAGGCCTGATGCACTGTGGAACACATCGTGACCTCTCTCGTGTCCATCCACTTCACGAAGAGGAGTTTGCCACTCTGGATCCATCGCATGTCTCCTCTCGCAGCCTTTTTGGGCAGGTCGTTGGTCTGGGTCTTAGGGAAGCCAATACGATTTCTCCTGATGGTTCCACAACAGCCAATGTGCTTTTTGGACAGATTGGTGAAAAGAGCAGGACTTGTATAAAAATTGTCCGTGTATAAATGGTAGCCGCTACTGAGGAGAGGAAAAGGCAAAAGGTCCATCACTGCTGAGTAACTCAGCCCGTGGCCTGTGGTTGACGCATTTTTGCCCTGGTACACAAAGAAATTCCAGGTGTAGCCTATTGATGAGTCAGCCAGCACGAACAGTTTGTAACCCCACTTTGTGGGCTTGTCCTTCATGTATTGTTTCATGCTGATGCGGGCTTTGCTGGCAACCATCCGCTCATCAATGGACACATTCTGACGCGGCTAGAAATGGGCTTTGCAGGCGGTCACCAGCTCTGTGTAGAGCGGCTTGATCTTGAAGAGTCGGTCATACTCATCAGTGTTCCTTTTTCTTTCGTTTTCCTCGTCCTCTTCTGGGTCACTGAGGTGAAGTGACCACATAATGGCCTCAAAGCGGTCATGCTGTCACCAGGGAACTGGAAGCTGTAAGGCCATATCTTCCTCCAGTAGTCAGACCTGTTGTGGACCGTCACAAGGCCAGTGAATAGGATTATGGAGAGGAATATAAAAAAGTCCTTCATTGTGAGCACGGCCCATTTGAACTTCACAGGGAGAAATCGCCCCCCTCCCTGCAGCCATGTGCTCTCAACCGCCTCCAAAACACAAGAGCAGGTTTAAGTCATAATCAAATGGATTTATTACCCAAGAAGCATGTCGTGTGGCCCCGTCCGGGCCACACGACAGACAGTAGTGTCCGCCCCATGGTCAGGAGAAGGTCTGAATCTCTCCTGGGATTCACAGCTACGTTTTCCCCCCAAAGTCTCTGAAAAGTCTCACATTACATATCAATCAGCTCAATGATTGGCTGAAGTCCAATAAACCCCTCCTGGGCTGATGAACCATTGTTCGACTCTTAACACATCACCCAGCCACTTCTTCCAACCTCAAACCCCCTCTCTTACAGGCACTCAAACGCACTACTTGGTTCAAACTCCTACAAGTAAATACACTGTATCACATAATATCCATAATTAGGAGCGCTTTAAAACTTAAATTCCTTGCACCCCCCACACACACACACATAGCCAATAGAATTGAGCTAATCACTTGAAAATGACTGACAGCACTGTTAGCCAGTCAAAATCAACAAGTCTCTGTAAATAGTGAAGCTTAGGCTCCGAGTGCAGGGAGTAGGTTCCTCCCATCATTCATGGTCAAAATACCCCTTCCAAAGGAAAAGAGTGCTGGTGTCAACAAGTCCGTTGAACATTTACCGGCGAAAAAATGTGGGGATATATACTTGAAAACGCTAAAGGTGAGGCATATTCATGATCATAAAGCGATTTGATTTGTGTTGCTGGTGTCTGTTTTCTCAGCGATAGTATGATGGAGAGAGATGTCATGGATATGTTCGTAATCTGTATATAGTTGGCGTGCTTTCTGGTATCTCGGTTTCTTTGTTAGCATCTAGCTTTGATTGCTAGGTCCGGAAATGTGCCGAGTGGGCACACTCCTGGCGAAATATGAAAATGGTATTGTAGTAATTCTAATAGTTGGTGATTGAGTTGTTTTTGGAGTATGTTCAAATGGCTTTAAAGGGGGCTCTCGGTAGCAAGAGGTTTTTAAACTAAAAGCAGAGTTACTGAATTTGTTGTGCACTGTGAAAGAAACCACAGAATTTATGACACTGCCATAAAGTAATACAAATCAGAGAGAGGGGGATGTTGCTGAAGAGTTTCTGAGCACAGCCTTCAAGAAAGGGGAAGGAATTGGTCAAGGAAGTGACTGACTGACTGAAGTCCAAAGGGTTCAGCCAATCACTGAGCTGATCGATGGGCTAAGGAATGTGTAATATGAGACATTTCAGAGACTTTGGAGAGACAAAGAAACTGTGAATCCCCAGAGATAATCAGACCTCATCTGGACCATGTGGCAGATATACCAATCTGTCGTGTGGTGCGGATTGGGCCTCTATTTCATGAAATGTATATATATTTGTTTTGTAATTCCACTCGGATTCCGTGTCCCCAACCTCCCTCGGGATGTGTGAGAAGTTCTTCCGGAGGTGGGAGTTAAAGACCTCCCGGACAGGGTCCTCCGCCAGACGTTCCCAGTTTACCCTCACTACACATTTGGGTTTGCCGGGTCTTTCCAACCGGTTCCCCTGCCATCTGATCCAACTCACCACCAGGTGGTGATCAGTTGACAGCTCTGCTCCTCTCTTCACCCGAGTGTCCAAGACATATGGCCGCAAATCAAATGATACGATTACAAAGTCGATCATTGATCTCCGGCCTAAGGTGTTCTGGTACCAGGTACACTTATGAGACACCTTATGTTCGAACATAGTGTTCATTATGGCCAAACCGTGGCAAGCACAGAAGTCCAATAACGAAACACCATTCGGGTTCAGATCGGGCAAGCCGTTCCTCCCAATGACCCCCCGCCAGGTTTCTCCGTCATTGCCCACGTGAGCGTTGAAGTCCCCCAGGAGAACTATGGAGTCGGTAGGCGGCGCCCTTTCCAGGACCCCTCCCACCGACTCCAAGAAGGCCGGATACTCCGAACTGCTGTTTGGTGCATAAGCACAAACCACAGTCGGAGCCTTGCTCCCCGCAACCCGTAGGCGCATGGAGGTGACCCTATCGCTCTCCGGGGAGAACTCCAACACAGCGGCACTCAGCCAGGGGCTCGTGAGTATCCCCACTCCCGCCCGGCGCCTCTCACCCTGGGCAACTCCAGAAAAGGACAAAGTCCAACCCCTCTCCAGGAGCTTGGTTCCAGAGCCAACGCTGTGTGTGGAGGTGAGTCCAACTATTTCTAGCTGGTATCGCTCCACCTCCTGCACCAGCTCCGGCTCTTTCCCCGCTAGCGAGGTGACGTTCCACGTCCCTAGAGCTAGTCTATGCCGCCAGCGATCGGCATGCCCGGGCCTCCCGCCCGACCCGCCGCCCGGTCTGCATAGCACCCGACCCCAATGCTTGTCCCAGCGGGTGGTGGGTCCACAGGGTGGCTGCTCCATGGTGTTTATTCAGGCTGAGCCCGACCGGGCCCCATGGGCAAAGGCCCGGCCACCAGACGCTCGCCTACGAGCTCCCCTCCTGGGTCTGGCTCCGGGAGGGTGCCCCGGTTTCCCTGGTCCGGGCGAGGTGGCTATAGTCCGTGGGTTAACTATCATAGGGGTCGTTTTGAACCGCTCTTAGTCTGGGCTCTCTCCTGAAACCTGTTTGCCTTGGGAGACCCTACCAGGGGCTAATGCCCCGAACAACATAGCTCCCAGGATCACTGAGCCATTCAAACTCCTCCACCACGATAGGGTGGCCGGGCTCAGCCTTAGAGATAGGGTAAGGAGCTCGGTCATCAGGAGGGAACTTGGAGTCGAGCCGCTACTCCTTCGCGTTGAAAAGAGTCAGCTGAGGTGGTTCGGGCATCTAATTAGGATGCCTCCCGGACGCCTCCCACTGGAGGTTTTCCAAGCACGTCCAACTGGGAAGAGACCCCGAGGAAGACCCAGAACACGCTGGAGAGATTACATCTCCCAGCTGGCCTGGGAACGCCTCGGGATCCCCCAGAATGAGCTGGAACATGTTGCCGGTGAGAGGGAAGTCTGGGTCGGCCTGCTTGGCCTGTTGCCACCGCGACCCGACCCCGGATAAGCGGTGGAAAATGGATGGATGGATGGATGCTTTTGTAATTCATAGTGTGATTCAGTTTGTAACTGTTTTAGCTTCTGTTAATTATTAAATACTTTTGATTTAAACTTCAACCAGCTGATTCGGCCTTATCTTGCTGACGGATCAGGAGCAAAGAGGGGAGCTTTTTCCTTTACCTTTTGTTTGAGAAATTTTGAACATAATACGTAATAAAATAAGATCACGCGAGCAAGTTACGTAAAACAGGCATACTTATTTTACTTAACAAACTTATTTTTTACCCAAACCATCTTTTCCTAAGCCTAACTGAGTATTTATGTTGCCAAAACCTTAATACTAACTCAATCTACCTTTTGAAGAGTATTGTACACTGTATGCACACTGGAAAAAATGTTATGTTGAATTTACTTAATTTTTTTTAAGTAAGTGGTTGCGCGAAATATATTTATCTAAATCCAGATATATTTTTTAAGTTGGGACTTTACTCAATTTTTTTAATTAAGGTGTTGCACGAAATAAATTTATCTAAATCCAGATATTTTTTAAGTTGACTTTACTTAATATTTGTAAGTCATTTTAGGTTAATTGTATCTATAATTTCAGCCCAACTGTTTTGTCACCCAAGTAATCCTCTACTCCTTCCTCCACTAAAAATAGTGGCAATGACAACATTAGATCAGATCTGTGGAGCAGTCTCTTCCACAACTGGATGTAAACGAATATAAAATAATGAAATCGCAACTGCTTCACTTCAGAACAAAAGGTGGTATTTCAATAAAAACAAGACCAAGTGCAGTGGCAAATAAAATCAAGATGTAACATGAAACATGTGACTTAAATATTCACTGAAAATGTTTACTCCTCTGATGATACAAACAGAAAATGCAAACATTAGATCTTCCACAATGAACCAGTTCACAAGAGCGGCTGAAGAATTCCTACAGTCCAGCAGATATTTTGTTCTTCACTCCAAGGATTTTGGGGGAAAGCTTTTCCCCATTCATTCCAAAGAGCACTTTCTGAATGAATTCATAATAGTATCTTAGCTCTTTGGGGTAAGCCATGTTCAGAGCGTAGATGACTCCCAGCATCATTGCACAAGCTCGGGCCACAGATCCACAGATGTCGAGAATGATTCGTGTTTCAACGAAAATTCCAATGTTATCATAATCTCTGACTTCTCCACCCTCCTTGTTGATGACATATATGCCCATGCTATATTTTTGCAGGTCTCTCAGGATGTGATCTCCTTCGATATCCTGTATCTTTAAAAAAAAAAAAAAAAAGAGGAAAAAAAAACAGGTATTAACGAAATATATTTAATTTTAATGATGTATACTTTATTGTATGAACATTGCTACCATACATATTAATCCCTTAAAATAAATCTGATCATATTGTATATTTTCCTGAATGAAACTATATCTGTGAGGTGTCATAAAAGATTTACATAGGAACTAATGAGCTTTATTCTGAGTGCCATTAGTCAGATAGGATTGAGAGATAACACATTGGTTGGTAGGGTCTTTTCATTGGACATTAGAAAAAAACTAACTAAAAAGAATATTTTTTTTTAGGTTTTTGATGGTTTTAAATGATTTAGCCTGTTAATGGATCATCATTATTCTATAACAACCATGTTGTTTAATGGTTCTGGATTTAATTTCCACATCACAAACTTTGTCAAAGCCTTACTGTTTTGGATGTCAGAGCAGTATTGAATGCACTACCAGGGAGTGTTTAGAAAATGGAACCTGTTCGCAACACTGTGCAGCAAGTTGTTAATTTTCATATAAATATTCTCAGCGTTAACGACAACATGAACTTTCTAAAATGTATGTGGGTGACATTACGATCTTAAGACATAACAGTTGACTTCCAAATCAATTAAAATGACTTACCGTATATTCCCGAACGAGCTGACCATCATCCTCGCCCAGGTGGATGCAAAGAGCCTTGAGGATTGCTGCCCTTTTGAGGTTGACATCACTTGTCTCCTGTGTAAAAGAAATACAATTATTAAAGTAATTCTAAATACATAAACAATAACAATGTCTAAATTGTACAAAATTTGTCAGCTGTAGTAACCTAAATGTACAACATAATATAACTTTATCTTACCACCAACTCTTTTAATTAAAAAACAATCAGCACTTACCCTTAGCCACAACTGTGTGTAAATTAACTGCCGTCTTTAACTAAAGAAATCTAGAGAATTGTGACTTTATTTTCATAAAATGTCAGAGGTCTGAATGTGTAGGGCAATTACACTATTTTATATTCTACTCATTCAGGGAAGTTTCCCTAAAAGCAACGTTCTCTTCTTCCAGTTCACACCTAGAAGTTGCTTATACAACCGCAGTCTGATCTGCTGGCCTTGCTGAAGGCAGGTGCTGCTCTTACCCTTTCCTGCTTCTCTAACCAGTATGCCACGGTTGGCTCAGACATTATGAGATTTCCTTAGAAATGTGTCTTGCACCATTGCAAATAATCCAGGCTGTTGGTATATTTCATAAAGTTGCTCCACAGTATGACAATTGGATTATATTTGGTATACATATTTACCTCTTGCAAGATCTCCAGATGTTTGGCTAGTTTCTGGCCAGCAACTCCGCCCTTCTTCTCAAAGACAGATGTCAGCTGGGGTAAATGGCTGTCCAAATGTGCCATGAAGGTAGATTCAAGTGGGATGGTTGTAATGCGCTGGAATTCAGCATGTACCTTGTAGAATAAATGAAACAACAGAAAACAAAGAGCACTGTGTTATGCCATTGGTGCAATACTTTGTAGCTACTATATCATTAAAAAATAAATTCTTGTTTTAAACTCCTCATTAACGAAGACTGTCTTTGATAGCATGTGTATTGGTGCACAGTGTGTTCTAGCCAGACATATTCCTATTAATCTAGCGTAATTGCAAGAAATAAAAACTAAACCTGTTGGCTTTCCTTCAGACAATCAAAGTGAAGACAGTTAGTTAGAGACAAGCTGAAGTGGAATATCAAGTAGCTTAAGAGCCAGATAATTTTCTTGGGAGTTGGTAGAGACCAAAAACAGAACTGGAAGAAAAAGGGTATTAGACTTATATTTATCGGGTGACGAAATACAGAACTCCAAAATGTATGATCATGTTGCTCTGCATCAGTTTAAAGTGCAAAGTAAAGAGGCAACTGTTTTAAGATATATTTGCTAAGATATTGAACATATCAACTGTATAATGAGTATATGTCGGCTTGCTGTGGGGTTTTTCTGCCCTCAAGTGACCAAAATGAATTACTGCAGTAAACTGATCAATTACTATGGGGGATATAATTGTTTCAAATGTATCGTCACCTTATCACTATTCAGGTTACAGCAGTTAAACACCAAAATTGTACAAAGATAAGAGGCACATTGGGAAAAAATTTAGCATGTGCTTACCTCATCGATATGGAAAAGTGCAGGCCACCTGACTTTAAACTCTCCAGCAGACAGCTTTCCCTGCACCACCTCTTTTCTTCTGTAGGAGAATGTTTTTGACATCTTCTCTCTTATGTCTGACGTCATTTAACAGTTCAAGTCTCAGACGTTCTAGGCTTTCATCTGTTTCACCAGCAGGGTGTGAAGGACAATAGTTGACCTCAGCCCTTTTAGGTCTCTTTACATTTTTGGCTGGGATGCATTCATCACCAGATTTGTTTTTGAAAGCATTTACAGTCACTTCTGGACAGCCAATGTTTCGCATCTTTGTCCGGTAATTAGCCATTTTATCATCCAGCCATAGTAACCAGTGGCAGTTGGTTCTTTCAAACAGGGAAATTTTTGGATGAGTGCCCCTGCTACCTCATCTACTTGGTAATTTTGTGGATATGCCGTATACTGGAAAATCTCCTCGGCTAGCTTCTCTAAGATGTCAGACTTCAGCCCTGGAGTGATCTGCAGTCGCGTGCCAGTTTCTCTGAAGCTCTCATTTCCACGTTGAAGCCGCACCTCTACGTTGTATGGAAAGGGAGGAATGGGGAATTCACGTGGTCATGCACGTGTTCTCAGTTCGGAGTCTGTACGTGGCAGAATAATGGTGTTATCAGAGTCTGTTGAGGACAATGAGGACAGATTGGGAGATGTTGGGCTGCTTCGTGGTGCTACAGATGACCCGGAAATGCTGGGAGAATTCTGCATTGAAGTCGATGGACTGGCACACACATCGTTTAGTATGTACACCAACTTGATTGTACTTTTGTCCTGTATTTCTTGTACTGTTGTAACATTCATGAATTCATTATTGAAATCAGGATCCATGAACTGAAGACGAAAGTCTCTGTCAATTCCAAATTCTTGGCAAATTGTATTGTGTAACTCTGACAAAGTCTCTGGCATTCCTGAAGGGATATCAAGTCTTCTGTAATCATCGTTGTCCACAATGACTCTCAACCTCATAGGCTGAGCCATTCTTCAATCTAATTGTTAAAGGAGACAAAACAGCATGTTGTTAAATCAACAATGTATAGTGTTGTTACTTCGGTACAACATTTTACTATGAACAGAGTTAGAGCAGGAAACTACTGCAACACAATTTGAATCTGCATTTAAAACACAACTAATTTGACCACCACTCTCTTTGGGTGAAATTACCATAAAACTGAAAGAAGTTTGTGTTGTAGTAGTTCTTGTTTTGAACCTGACATATTTTAACTGACAGTTCTAAACACACAAATATTTAATTAAAAGGATCTCTATACAATATTCAAAGCATTAATATTGCAGCAAACAACTATTGTCTATGCAAGGAATTAGAGGAGTAATGTCCACCTGGATAGATAATGAAATCACTCTCCCTGTGTGTGTTGTTATCAGAGCTTTTCTGTTTTTTTTTTTTTACATAGCCGGTCTGGCTTTGTGTGCTTTTAGTGCATGTGAGCATGCCCCACTGGCTAGCGCATGGCTACTGCTCTGCAGTGCACGGCATACCTGTCAGATCAGTTGTGTTGAAAAGTGTGTGGAGGCACTAGATATGCTCTGAATTTTGTATTGAGCAACTTTAACATGCACATTTTTATATAAATGGCAACATGAGGGTAATTTAGCAAGAGGAAATGTCAGTGAACTGGATACCTTACCATAGAAAATTCTCAAAAGGATTATATTTTCTATCTTTACAAAAATAAATAATTTTGACCTCTTGTTACCATATTTAATATATTACTATTAACTCATGCAACGAATGAACACAACACAAATTACCATAACCTAACCTTTTATGTGTATGAATCTTCTAAGTGTCACCATTCGCCGTCCTCCAATCCTGTAATCTGCCAAGGGATACTGGTCTACCAAGGCACCAAGTTCAATGAGAGAGACTTTTGATGTGGGACATAACTCAAATGCCCTAAAATGCTCCCTATACCAAGCACTCAGCTCTTTCACAATAAAGCTCAGGCTCTTCTCAACAACAATCATCTGGATAATCTCCGCAAACTCTGGCAAGCCACCAGCTGAGCCATAAACAAGGACCATACCTTCCCTGTAGTTCATTCCATTAACAGATGCATTCTTTGTGAGCTGACAGTGAGTAATATCAGGGTCTTTCAGCTGTAGAACCTTCTGTACATCCTGATGCAAAATTTCAACGGAGACGGTTGAGACAGCCGAGACAGTCAAGCCAGACCTTTCGGTTGTGTCTGACTCCAAGTGATATGCCATCATGTACTGATGCTTCACTGCCAGGGACAAGAGTATGTTTTTAAAGCAGCGAGTGTGATGAAACAACCTGCTTAAAAAAACTGTTTTGCCTCAAACCTCATTGTCCACATCCCAACTAGTGGGCCAAAACGTCTGATCATCTGTGGATAGTGTTCCACAAAATGATGTTTCGGCAACAGCCTTAAACCTGGAAACACCTCTTGTAACCTATATCTATGGTCACAAATCTTGGTTTCAAGGAAAGCAATTTTCAAGTGAGATTTTGAGATTTTCAAGTGTGAAATATTTTTTGGAAATTAACAAGTTGAGGCAGTGTGCCAGCTCGACTGGTAATATGCCTTCAAAAATGTCATGTGCAAGATCTGGAGGGTAGCCAGTGCAGACATTGAAATGTGAAAGATGTGAAGAGAAAACACACTTTCTTTTAACTCCATAACAAGGTTTTGCATTGTCCTGTGCTGACGTCACATGCACCTCATGCGTCTCTTTGCTTCGGAGAGTAAAAGCACGTGAACTTACTTCTGTCTCCTGAATTTCAGACTTTTCTGCCACACAAAAACGGCACATGTAGGCACCTGCAAAACTCTCAATAAATCCAGCAAGTCCATGTGCTCCCAAATTGTCGGCTATGACACACTGTATTGTGCCCTTAACACAATCTCCAAGCTGTGCAATAAAAATACCTTGACTTTCCGAAATGACAAGATCCCTCAACAAGGGCTCTAGGACCCTTTCATAGCCATATGTCCTCACATCTTCAGACCTGCAGAGTAAGGCCAAATAAATTGAAGATAATGAAGAATGGCAACCTGGTGGTAAATTGCTGAGAGTCCAATAAACGCCACAGATCTTGTGCTTTTTACGAGATGTGCCAAGTGGATTACATATCTCAAAATCATCAACATACAAATTCAGTAACACTCGCAACTCACCTTCAGACAAAAAAGGATTATCCTTAAAAACCAAACCGTCTCGAAAAGACTTGTATACCACTTATTCTTCTCTACCCTCTGATATGAGATGACTATCTAACGATTTGTTAAGGATATGACCATCAGTGAAAAGCTGCTGCAAAAACTTCAATAGTGGAACATACTGCAGCGTTTTTTTATCTTTGTCATCCAAGATATATTCTATGGGTTCAAAAACTTTAAAATTATCTTTGTAGAATTTCTTGCGTTTAAATGATGTTGCCAAAGGACAACCTTTTCCAAAAGACTTATACACAGGATTAGATGTGCACAGAGCAGATGCAAGTTCTTCAATGACTGACTGGTCAATTTGCAGATTGTAACTATTCAGTGTGTCATGTATAACATTTCTTGTACTACACAAGGATGCTGTGCTCAACAAATATTGAAATCCATCCAGCAATGCATCAACTGCAGCACTTGGCACATGAAAGATACTTTCCAGCTTTAATAACTCTGCAGCAATTTTTTGTTGTATTATATCTGGCTGATCCTTTGAAGTATCAAAATCAACATCACCAAACTGACTTTCATCGCGAACTTCCTCACTGTTTGAAACACCAGGCTCTCCAGTTTCCTCTACACGTTTCTTGTACTACACCATCCTTGAAATCCACCAATGAATGTAAATGGTGCCTCCGACTTCTGTGCGATTTGGAGGTGCTATACAGTATATGTTGGATTTGTATTCACAGCCTTTAAACATACAAGTGACTGTCTCATTGTTTTTCAGATGATGGCTGATGTGTAAAAAATAATCACATTCTGTTCCAAGGTCATTACAGCCACATAAATGACAGGCAAATGTAGTAAAAATGGCAGTAGAGTGCTTTAAGGTAGTGGTATGATTCCTCGACAAGGGTGCCAAAAGTGCATTCCAAGTCTTATAAATGCATGGACAATCAGGATATATACACTTAATATGATGGCCACGTCCAAAATGACTATGTTTTAGTTTGTAATGTTTAAGAATTTCTGATCGCCTAGAAACTTCAGCGCCACAGTCTTTACACTGCCACATAAACTAGTCAAACAACAAAGAGAGAAAAAGGGGAAAAAACAAACAAAAAAACCCCATTAGTGATGGTGTTTATACAGTCACCTGTGGGGCATGGTGATCTGCATCAGCTTTGATTACATAAAGCCATGCACTGTAAAGCAAATAAAATAATGTAATAATAATAATTTAAGTCATTGTTTGGGCCAGGAAATCTAATATTGAGCTGACTAAAGCGGTCCTAAAACTGCTGGGATCAGCATAGCTGTGAAGAGTTTGTTTGTTAAGTACTTACCAAAAGAATATGAGGTCCCAAAGACTTAGGTTCTGTTCCACATCACACCAACATCAGAAAGAAAAACCTGCAATAAAAATGCAGGAATGGTAAACTTTGAGGGGAAAAAGGCAATTGTCCAATTATCATTACTAACTTAGGTTGTTTTGTGTAAGATTAGAATTAAAATTGAACAATGATATTACAACAGTAAATGGAGCTTTTTTTCTACCTTCAATCAAATCTGAATTAATAACGGAGACAAAATACTGTGGGTAACTACTGTAGTTAGTTAATTTCTAATGAAATCAGAGCAGAAAACAGAGCTAAACAACTTTGGTACACTAGGCAAACAAAATATTATCTTATCCATTTTGTTTTTTCCCCATCTACCAAAACCTTAACAAGTATTTTCACTGGACTGTGGTCATGAATCACCTTGCTACAAGCTGCTCCGTCATCTACAGAGCAGCTGCAGCTTACATTTTTCAGCATTGAAACAAATTTCCTCCAGTGCTTTTAGACCCACCTTTACTAGTTTAGCTTATTGAGGTATAAACGAGACAGAAAAAGCTACCACGAAGTGAAAAGACACAGAAAATATTTGAGCAGAACCGCGTGGGAAAATAAAAATAAATAATTTCATGAAAAAATGTATTTAAAAAATATTTATTTTTTTGTATTAGTTATGGCTGTGTAAAAACAATTTCAACATCACTGAGGGCAAGGGTCTCAGGAAAGTCTTACCTTCATGATGTTCGGGCTGCCTTTCAGTTAACATTTGAACCTAGGATTTAACGGCTGCGGTAACATTAACCCCTTTGCCGCCAGAGAGAACCAAAAGCACCTTTATCAACGAGATTTCACTTGGCTTTTTTTGCTAATATTACCGCACTGATAAGTTTAACTTGGAAAATATATTTAAAGTCGGTCCGTAACGTTAATACAGTAGGCACGACCAGGCTACAAGCAGAGGCAGCCGGGAAGGTCAAGCTACAAGCTATTAACGTTAGCTAAATAACATTAACATTAGTCAATTTACCTTGGTAAGATTCGATTGAAAGTGGCAAACGCATGATAAAGTCCAACAATAAAAACACTAAATGCTTCACGCATTTATCTTGAGAGGAGCATCAAATTATGTAAATATTACACATAAAGTATGCTACTACACAACGAATGCTACCGTTAAGCTAACATTAGCAGCTCTAGGCCTGCGTTAACGTTAGCTAATATTAATCTATCGAAACACACAGAAGACAGCCTTAATGTTAGCTAGCTAACTAACGCTACTTCTATTGGTGGAATAAACATCCTGTTTAAGCAAAAATATAATACAGCCATGGATATAAATTGCTTACTTACTGAAAACGTAGAGCCTTGGATAACCTTGGACAGCCAGGAGATACAAAGCGAATCTCTCCGAGTGAAATAAGATACCCGCCTCCAGAAAAAAAGTGGGGGATTGTGGATGCACATGCGCAGACAGGTGAAAATGTGCGGAAATTAAATTGTACATATTTTTTTTCTATTTTTAAACGAATGAAATGGACTTGTTTCACACATTGGCAGTATATGTTATGATTACTTAAAAAAGACAAGGATTCAATAACACATTAAAATCAATTAAATAACCTTGATTAAATCATGTAATATTTACTTGGGGTCCGAATAAGTTTTTTCAGTGCATGTAACACGCAACTATACAAGCTGGTTCAGCTAATAACCAGGGATTATAAAGGAGAAGAAAAGTGCTCTCTGTCATCACAGTGGAATTCCATAGCATGATCCACCATTAGGTAAACAGATCTTTAGTAGCAATTTGGATTCAGGTGGAACTTAAATGCTGCTGCTATTGTCATAGATGATAGATTCAAATACAAGGATGTTCTTCATTCTGAGCATGTTATTTTAGTTTCATCTTAATATCTGGCCTTTGAAAAGTTATTGGTTTGCTGAAGTATCAAGAAAACAGTAAGAAGTACAATATTGTTTCTCCAAAATGTGGTGGAGAGAAAGCGAAAACGATACAGTATACAGTAACATTTAGTTTTATCAAAGTTCTATCAAAGTTCTTTTCTCTTGCATCAATTGTTATCTGATAACAATGTGCGACTGTGGCTCAGTGGTAGAACAGGGTCGTTCTTCAGTCAGAGGATCGGCTACACGATCTCCGGCTCCACTAGTCCATGTCGATGTGTCCTTGGGCAAGACACCTAAACCCAAATTGCTCCCGCAGGCTGTTCCTGCAGTGTGTGAATGTTGTGTGAATGTCAATTAGTCCGGATGGGCAGGTGGCACCTTGCATGGTAGCCCCCTCCATCAGTGTATGGCCCAATCCCAATCTCCACCCTTACGGACTCACGCACTTTGAGGCGCGCTCCCGCCAATTCCATGAGGGTTTAGCCAGTGTTGCCAACTCCTCTGTAAGGAAAGTAGCTATTGGCTGTCCTAAAAGTTGCTAGAAGTCGCTAAATGACGTCATCTCCTAATTTGCATAATTGTAATGAGCGCTGTAGGAGAAAGGCGGGAACAGCGGCGGCTTTGCGCATGCGCGATTCATTTGCAGTCTGGACACGGAGAGTGTGGGTCTCCTCTTTCTGCAGCTGGGACTGCTGCGCGAGGGGCTTTCACGTCAGAGTCAAAACACCAGAAAAGTCTCCAGGAACGCCAGAAAAAGTAGCTAGATTTGTCGCTAGTAGCTTTTGACAAAAAAAGTCACCATGAGGGTTTGGAAAGTCGCCAAGTTGGGAACACTGGGTTTAGGGCTGTCCCACTGTCAAATCGTCGAGTGTTTGAAAGGCTCTCTGGCAGACATTTTGAGCCCTTTATTAACCATTTCCGTAAGTCAGCATTAGATGCAGACTTTGCTAAAGGTAATTACCCACAAATCATTGCAATGTGACGTTAAACACGGGGTAACCAGTGGAAGCATGGAGGCGTAAAAAGGACGGCTCACGTGTGTTCAGCCTGTCTTATTCAATTTACTCAAACATTAAGGGTTAAAGATGGAACAAAATCGGAGGATATTTATTTATTCATCAAATATTTTGATTTTGTCAATGAAGCTGTTTTGACAAAAACGAGTAAATAGATTATATGAAATTACCTGACCTAGTGAGGAAAGAGCCTAGAAGACTTTCAAATCATGGAGTACAAAATATAAAATAAATACCCACAATTATGCATCACATTTTCATGGTAACGTGATATGTTGCAGTAAAGTGCTGTCCCATTCCTACTTACACCATTTCAAGCCCTCACAGTCTCTCACACTCAACCACTTACCAGGTGACGTCAGTAAGTCCCTGAGGGTTCAGGGTTTGAGGCTGTAGGGGGGACATTGGGATTTGGCCTATGAATGTGTGTGAATCAGATGACCTGAAAGCACTTTGAGTGGTCAGAAGACTACAAAAGTGCTATACAAGTACAGTTCATTTAACATGCATCACCACCTGTATCAGTGGTAGCCACGTTCTATTGTTGATTGCCATTGCAAGGTGGAATTACACCCACTTTCAGCTTTTATACACATGAATAACTCAATTTCGCACAACACTTTATCGTTCCACAAGTCACACGGCTCCTCCACACCCATTATCCGACATCACCACTTCGCGTTTGTCCACGTCAGTTCTTGCTTTTCAAGTTTCCCGGTCTTAAACGCCAGTTTGTGAAGTTCACTCACGTGTCAG
This sequence comes from Anarrhichthys ocellatus, assembly GCF_004355925.1. Classification (NCBI taxonomy): domain Eukaryota; kingdom Metazoa; phylum Chordata; class Actinopteri; order Perciformes; family Anarhichadidae; genus Anarrhichthys; species Anarrhichthys ocellatus. The sequence goes on along the minus strand of NW_022280153.1, from coordinate 161,486 downwards.
GGCGTGACTCACTAATCTCTCTAAGCCGAGCTGTGTACGTTCGCTCATACGACGTTTAAAAAACGCAATTTAAATGCTAGGGGGCATTTAAAGTGTGGGCAGAGAGAGTCTGTGAGTAATGCTCCCACTGCTTCCCTTGATACCGGCAGGGTGACTTTGAGTGGGCCACTGAGCCCCCAGCCGCTCTGCCGAAGCTGCTCTCTGGTCAACTGCAGGAGGCTGCTTTGGGAATGCATGCAACTGATAGAAAGGCATATCTTAGAGCGGCCGCAGAGATTTGAAGCTCTTTGAAATGTTGTTCAGGGAAAGGTGAGCTTAGCAAACCTGCGTCACTGCAGGGACTTCATTTTTACTTTAGCACTTAATATTAGCATTTTGTTGCAACTTTGCAGGCATACATAAAGATGAATTACTCAGTAAACCCTACCTTAATGCAGTTAGAAGTCTGGTGGGATTTTTTTTTTCCATCTCACTTTGTTCGAAAGTACTGGACTGGAGTTTTGTGAGCCCAATAAACTAATCTCAAAGTGCATTTAAAGTGAGCCTGTGCAACTTTGCTGATTAGCCAATTAACCTAGCTAACCTAACTGTCTTTGGACTGAGATCAGGGGGCGACTGTGGCTAAGTGCATAGCAGGGCTGTCTTTCAATCAGAGGGTTGGTGGTTTGATCCCCGGCTCTGCTAGTTGCATGTCGATGTGTCCTTGAGCAAGACACAAAATTGCTCCCGTAGCTGTGCCTACGGTGTAGAAATGTGATAGAATCTGAATTACAAGTCGCTTTGGATAAAAGTATTAAACATTATTATCATCACGATGTACTATTATTATATTCTAATTATTATCATTGTTATAATAATACCTATTATTATTATTACTATTGTTCTTATTTATATTGGTTATTAACAATACCTTTATGAGTATTATTATATACTATTAGGACCTTTAAGCCAAAGTACTTGTGTTTAGTATTTTCAAAGCATATCCACGCTAAGATGATCATAGAACCCATCTTATAAACGGAAGTTAAGTAAAGTCAGTTTATTCATTCAATCACAAATTTGCCTTTTAAAGAGCTTCATAATCTGTACGACATGCAAATGGAGGGTCTGAGGATAGAGGGTCTCACACACACACAGAAAAAAATAATAATGAGAAAAAGGGGACACCTTCTGGTTCTTCTCACAGGACAAACTTGTACTCAATGTCATCCTCCAGGTGCCACCAATGGTGGGTAAAAGATTCAAGTTCAGCATTCACACGGAGGGAGAAGCGACAAGAGGTGCTGAGAGAGGAAGAAGCAGTTAGCACTTAGTTAGGAGCAAGAACTGGCTTAGTCACCTTGAGGATGAGGACCATGATAACAGACTACTGAGATGACGCATCAACAGCAGCCAACTGACACAAAAGACCCTGGGTAGTGTTCAAATGTAGTGTTCATTTATTAATTCACAATAAAATAATGATAATCACATTTAGTGAGCATTTCAATACAAAAAGTTGCATTGGAATCTCAACAACCAAGCCTATAACCCGCTCGTTAAACATTTTGAACCTCCTACATTATGGTTACCATTGAATCTAGAAAAGAAGTGTCTCAAAGTATATATTCCTGACCTCTAACATCACCTTCATCGTTGAATGGTTGGTCCATGAGTCCACAAAACACTTTCTACAAATGGAAGTCAAGCTGCTGTGAATCATAGCACTGGCTAACTTTACCATTTTGTCCTTTTTTTTTTTTTGTTAAGCGAAGTGTGAGTCAGCATGCCAGTCACTTGCCCGTTGAACGCCTCATATGGAGTCAGCTTCCCTCTTCCTCGAAGATGCAAAGCTGAACCGTGAAATGCATTCAAGCCAAATAAATAACAATTATCTGCCCCTCCATCCCAGTTGATCTCAAGCATCAAAAGGCATGATTACTTTCTGGTTACATCATGACTTCATCTGTAATTTGTCAAAAGCAGCAGGACCTCTGTGAGCCTGAGATATCAGCTTGTCACATTTTGCATATGAGCTTTCCCGCAGGGCCTCTCACAGTGTTGGAAAAGCGGCCTCTGAGACTTGTCATCGTTCATCTCAGCCCACTTATTCCAGCCCGTTAAATGCCAGGCGTCCTTGAGTGGGCGACTGTTTTGACTTGGTAAATGGAAGCGCCCCAGAACTCCCCGCAGAGCTGCTTAACCTTTGTTGTTGAAGATGTATAATCATGCAATGAACACTTCACAGGAAGTGATAATTAGTTTGTTTTGGTCTCTTTTTTTTTTTGCTGTTTTCCACCTGACCTCTTACCTTATTCTACCATTGCCTTTCTATCTCATGCTATCAATCTCCAACACTGACCGAAGAGGAAATGGGTGCAACAAAACAGCCTTTTAAATAAAGTTTCTGCTTCCCCCCTCCTCCCCCTCTAGTCCCTTGGTACTGGTTCCCATGTTGATTATACTCTTCACAGCTTTCTGCCTTTTCACGCTATTTTTAGCGATCAATTAGTTCTCGATCCCATACCTATTTTTACCTCAACTAATTCCCCCGTTACAGAACCCGAACCCCCGTGTCCGCCTCACCTGTGCCAACAAGAGAGGAAATTAGCAAAGCAAAATAACTGTTCTGTACTATTTGTGTCTGTACTAATCTGTTCATTCCTCCTGTTGTCCTCTCTATTATACTGTTAAGAGTTTCTTTTTTTTGCTACCTATACAAATCTCTCTCCTCACTATACACCTGTGTGCAGGAGGAAATTAGTCGTTATTAAAGCGGTAACTCTACCTCCAATTAGCGGGAGCTTGTGTTTCTCCTTTGATGTGCTGTGTAAAGGTAAAAGAGGACGTTTCAATTAAAAGACGGGGAGGAAAAAAAAACAAGATGATTTGAGACAAATGGAGGCACATCTGAGAGAGATTTGTTTGCTCTTTTTTTTATGACGCAGATGAGATCTCAAGGACTTCTGCACACTATATCTGCTTTAAATATAAAGCTTTAATAATAAAGCTTTTGTTTTTGCTTTCAGAGTCCTGCCACCCTCCTTTCACGTTTTTAATTTTGTTTTGTTTTTTTTGTTTTAATTTTATTATATGAATTTTAATTCATATAATATTTATATAATATCCCGGGGACACTAACTCCAGTTCCCTGAGTAGAGTTCTCCCTCCTTCCTCGCTCTTAACCACGACACCCGTTTGTGCGTCTAGTAATGAGGCGGATGTGTTTACATTGGAAAGCCCAGTGCGTCTCATGCAGACCCTAAAGGGTGCCTCGTGTGGCGGCATTAAGACAGGAGCACTGAACGAGCGTCAATACCTGACGCCCTGGGAGTGAAAACCGGGCTGCGAGGGGTGCACGCTGAAAGGCCAAGAGGACTCTTGAGATGTTCTCAGCAGCATTCTCTCTTTAGACACTTCACTTTCGCCCGGATCACCTGCCGCCGTTGCATGCACAGCCTCCTTTCATTGACATGATGCATCGTGGCCACAGTGAGCTTTTATGGTCTGTTTTCTCTTTTTTTTTTCATCCTAGATTTCGGAAAAACTTTAGATTAATTCAGGACACATTTCTAGTAAGCTTCAGTTTTTAAATAGAAATCATACGATATGGCTCAATGTAATTCTGACTTGCATTTCCTTACTGTTAAAACCTCCTGTGCTTTTATTTAGACTCAGTGGAGACACTTTACTTTCCGGTTTTAAAACAAGGTCCCTTCTTTCTCTCCATGTTCCCTGCAGACATTTGTTTTTCTATGCTGAACCAAACACTACAAAAATCCCTACTAGTCGGTTTTATGCCTCGAACTTATGCCAACTAGTGTGGTATCAAAATAGAGTAAGTCCAGACGGGGCGTTTGTAGGAGACAGATAAGAGGTCATAAGTTGCACACCTCTTCATTTGAGAGGATTGTGATTGAATTGGCAGAGTATCAAAGCAAATACGGACAATAACGGTATGAAGAAACACATCAGGGGAGGAGAAAAAACGAACAGAAGGAAGTGGAAAAACTACTGAAGAAGAGAGGTGTTGCAGCAGGGGAGTGTAATTGCTTGTGATGTGTCATCTCCAGTCTAGCACCTAGCAAGCCAGGCTGCGGGCCTCCAGGCCAGGCTTTATCTCCATGAGAATACAGGCCACCTCCTCAAGGGCAGAGGTCAGGGTAGCAGTGCCAGCTCAAATCTTGTTTTCTCACCTCAAGAGCTGTGACGGCTCTGAGAGTACAGAGAGGGTGAATCTGTGCGCAGAAGTTCAAAGAAAAAAATTCTCTGAAATTCTCTTTCGGGATTGAGTGTTTCTGTGGTAGAAAATAGATCCACTGGAAACAGAGAGGTCCACGTATTCTACTGAGAAACTGGGACATTGTGTGTGTTGTTTTTTTGAAAGAGCGGCGGTGGAGGACAAGTTCGGATTCTTCACATGAGGAAAAGTAGCACACTTCAAAAATACTCTATCTATATAGAATGCCATGATATTTTGAACAAACATCCATTGTCCCCATTGTCACCCTACTGATATTATCCACTGTCCTGCCGTGTATATTTTTCAGGAAATGTCAACCTATTGAATGGATTGCAGAGAAATGTTGCACATACATTCATGTCTCATCCAGGATTATTTGTAATACTTTCTGAGTTTAGATCCATACCTTTTATTCCATTTGTCCAATACTTTGATTTACGACCTGCAGAACTGATCAACAGTCCCTCAGCTCATCGGCGACGGTTAGCATGCTAACACGCTCCACTAAAATGATGAACGTGGTAAGCGGCATACCCGCTAAACATCACTGTTGACGTTGTGAGCATGCTAGCATGCTGACATTAGCATGTGGCTCAAGTCTCACAGAGCTGCTAGCGTCGCTTTAGACTCTTAGTCTTGTTCAAATATTATTATGCGTTCCATTTAGGAAATCAGAATTACGAGCTGGGAATGGCGCCACATCTGAACTGTCTGTGTTCCAGTCTTGGTCAGATGAATGAATAGCTAACTTGGCCACAGCAAAGCCCATTATTAGCAATACCAGTTGATAACAACGCATTACGGTGGCAGACAAGGAGCAACATGTTCACAGATAGGAGTTGGACAGCACTGGATGTTTGACTCATTTAATGGGACACAAGTAAGACAGAAGTGCTACTAAACAACACACTACTACAGCTTTATTTACTGTTAATGCGCAGCCATCTTGGATTTTGAGGTCGGGGTTGGTGGGGTTTCGTCCGACTTCAGTAGTTAGTTGAAATTTTCCGAATAGAATGCAGCATAAATCTGGAAATGTAACCAACAACTATAACTGTCAGATAAATGTAGCATGGTACAGTATAGTATAAGTATAAGTATAAAGTAGCATCACTAAGCTGCATGCTTTTCACCGACCTGATCACCCATCTTTGGTTCTCTCTGCCTTCAGCCTGAGTCATCAACTCGTCTGGTCATCTCTTTGCCCACCACGACCCCGATCTTCAAAACTCCATAGAAACACAGACAATGGAACATATGTTGCTGTTCATTTATACACTTCTGATCATAATAATTGTCCAATAGCCCCAAACAGAATGTCCAAATCTGTTTTGTAAATACATAAACCTTTCAAATCATAAAATGTAAAGGTGGATACAACGTATTATTCAATCAGGATTAAAAAAAAATACTATCATATCCCATCTGCATGACCTCCGAGTTTAATAAGATTCATTATGCTTCATACAGTTCATATATATATACAGTTGTGTGAAAAAGTGTTTGCCCCCTTCCTGATTTCTTATTTTTTTGCATGTTTGTCACACTTAAATGTTTCAGATCATCAAACAAATTTAAATATTAGACAAAGATAACACAAGTAAACACAAAATGCAGTTATTAAATGACGGTTTTTATTATTAAGGGGGAAAAAAATCCAAACCTACATGGCCCTGTGTGAAAAAGTGATTGCCCCCCCATTAAAACATAAATTAACTCTAACGGGTGTAGTTAGGACCCAGGAGCAGTATGACAACACCAGGACTGGTATGATTTGAGTTCTTTATTTGCAACAGACGACAGGCGGAAGATTCTCTGGAAGAATCCGACAGGTTTCTCGTGGTCAAGGACAGAAGGGCTGAGTAAGTTACCAGGGCAGAGGCAATACGAGGTAGTCCGGGACAGGCAGGGTCGGCAACAGGGAATCAGTCCATTTCTATAAATTTATAGAAACTGCTTTCCCCCTTAATAATAAAAACCTTCATTTAAAAACTGCATTTTGTGTTTACTTGTGTTATCTTTGTCTAATATTTAAATTTGTTTGATGATCTGAAACATTTAAGTGTGACAAACATGCAAAAAAATAAGAAATCAGGAAGGGGGCAAACACTTTTTCACACAACTGTGTGTATATATATATATATATATATATATATATATATATATACATATATGGTTATTATTATATGGAGAGCGTGTATTGCCATGCATATTCATTCAATGGTTATGTTGTATTTTGGAGAGAGCGGGGACCAGATCATATTTAATTAGGTATGGAATGCTCATGCATATGATTGCACAGGCACAAAGCAAAAATATCATAATGTATGCACAATGTATGTCACATAAATTGCATGCAAGCAGGTAGGTATTTAAACCCCACAGCACACAATCACAAAGACATACACATTCACACAGACACACACATTTAGAGGGAATTTACGGTGGCCCGGGAGTACTATCACAGAACATTAACTGTATTGTTTGGTCTCACACTCTGTAAATAGTTTGTGTGCGTCAGAGTGTTTGTACCCACATCCACAGCCTGGCTGCGTGTGAATGAATCACAGCGCTAACAGCACGCTGTGAGTTAGCGCCTGCATAAACGCGCGCGTGTGCGATCGGTTTATATACTGTGTGCGTATGGCTTTGAATGTGAAATATTTGCTCTGAGTTTGTGTGTGTGAAGTGATCAGTATCACCGTGCTAAAGGACTCAGCACATGAATAATGAGGTACACATAGAGGGAGAATTGAAAAGACTCACTCACACACGCGAGGAGATAAATACATCTATACCTACAGCTGAGCAGAGTGGCAATACATCCTCTATCTCCTCTTCATCTTCTCTCTCTCTCTTCAGTCATGTGTTTGCTCTCTCTACCATCTACGTCAGCTCCCTTCACTTCTCTCACTCTAAATAGGTGCTGCACTAAAGCATTTAGATGCCTCTTCATTTATTAGGGGAGCCTTTCTGGAGACGCAACCGCCAAATGAATAGGAAGAAAGTGTGTGTATTCGGGGGGGGGGGGGGGGGTTAGAGTGAGACAGCTTTACCCTCCTTCAGCTCGTCCTGGTTCTGGCAGCACTATTGTAGTAATGGCATAAATGAATCAAGCCCTGTAAGCTTGGAGGGCGCGTTAGTGCCAGCGATGCTTCCAGAGGGAGGGATATTCCCTGAACCCCTCGTGACCTTGGAATAAATAACGCAAGAGCTATCTGCTCACGCAGCACAGTAGGTCCACCTGCGTTGCAGCGTTTCTAGCTCCCGGCTGGGTTTAATTGGCTGTGGGAAATGCAGTGTTTGACTGTTGGGCAAGGATTGTCACAATGTAGTGTTTAATGTCATCTGATGTGCAGCAGGGGCTGAACCAAGTCAACTTAGGTTTACATGATGTGCAGGTTCAACATCAAGCTGCGGGATGACGTTTTAGCAATATGATACCATTGCACAAAAAAAAAAAAAAGACAGTATCATTTTACAACTTTTGAAACTGATGTCATGGATCAAACAAACACAGGACCTTTAACCAGGAGACCGGTGTTCGAGTCCCGAGGTGTTGTTGACTTATTTTGAAGTGGCCTATTTTACTTTGTTTACGTACTTGATTGGCTGGAATAGGCCACTTTGTTATTCACAGAGGCTGTGTATGAATCAAGCGGCAACCTCTGGAGCTGAGAAACGTAGCCAAAGCAGAAGCGCCAAAAAACTGCAGTTGCTCAAATGGCCTCTTGAGGCTGGTGCCTAAAGCAAGTCAATGGATGCTATGTTAAGCTGTTAGTCGCTAGCTGTCTCCTCTGCTGCGTCACCCGGGCCCCGTCTCTTTTTTCACTGAAGACCCAATCCTCTGGCCATATTTGGATCAGCTGGAAGTTGAGCTGTGTCGTCCCTGCCAAGATGGCAATGGCAGAATCCATCCACTTCTAAGCTTCACAACGGCTCTTCAGAAACCTGTTGGTGACATCACGAAAACTACGTTCATAATTAAAACAGTCCATGATATGAATAATGGATTCCGGTACACAGAACGGACAGTTTACAGACCCATGACGAGATATATTCATTGAAAATGTCCTGGATTAGAATCGCTGACTGCAACTTCATTCCATTTTATTTTGGAACAGCACCTTCTGCAGTCCAACTCCTCTAGAGTATCGATAGATGTCTGTCAGAAGTTGAGCAAACTGTTTGCCAGTGAGCTCGTTTGAGGATCCACTCACCAGCAGAGTCTCCCCCGGTCCCTCCACTCTGCAGAAGTTCAATGGACAACAGTGGATTTGTTGACCTCATGGTGAATGCAGGGTACAGCTCTTATTCTCTTCCTCCTTTCAAATACAACCTGTCTACTAACTAAAACATTCTGATCTTGGATTATTCCCCATCTTGTCTGTGTTAGTGCTCACATGTTGATAGAAGTGTTTATCACATAGCTTACAATCTTCCCTGCTTTGTTACAGTGGAGGTAAAAAAGCAAACAAACTGAGATTATATTAGCTTTTTATGCAAATGATGATGCATTTTATTATAGCGAGTGATGGAATTGGCATATTTTAATAAAATAATACTTCAGTAAAGTAAATGCTGCTTGTATTCCTGAGGTAAAAAAAAAAGCCTTTTGTTTTCGGGAACACATTCATTGAATGAATAACATAATGGTATTTTCCAGTTCAATGTTTATGTAAACTGAAAGACTGTAACATTTGGAAGCCTGGTCCCTTGTTATTTAATCACTAGCTGCTGTATGAGAATGTCATTTTTTTTTTCCCATTATGACGCTTGTGAAGTAAAATGTGTCCAGAATGAATCAATTCGCAATACTCATATTACCACTATGATTTGTTTTTGTGTACGACGTTGTCAAGTCTGTTTATTCAAGCAAACCCGTGACACAAGGGCTAATTCACAATCATTCTTTTTTGGGTCTCTCGTGACATTTAAAATACAGTCGAGCAGAAACACACCAATACACATTTTAATAAGTGGGAGAAAAGAGAGATCTCTCCCGCTTCACATGTTGGTGCCGGATGGAGGTAAAAAAATAGCATCCTGATGACTGGAACACACAGAAAGAGCAGGTGGTGGAAAAGGTCACACACACACACACACACACACACACACACAGACACTGACACAGAGATGCTCACATATGCAACCCTGGTGCACAATTAGACCCGAACAAGGATGAATCCGCCAAGGCTCACACACACACACAAAGGTCAGTGTTTTCCTGATGTGTATCGATGCTGGAACCAGTCTCCCCCAGTTACAGGTATCTGAAAGAGTTGTTTTGTGTGTGTGTGTGTGTGTGTGTGTGTGCGCGTGCATGTGAGACTGTATTATTGAGTAAACTGTAAATGCCAATCAGAAAAAAAAAATGATGAATGAAGAGGATTCTTACTAAATAGACTTCACAGAATATCCAGCGGTGAAATGCATTATCACCTCCTAGAGCTGCTGCTTCGGTAACCTCGGGACTTGTGCGTCTTTGCTGTGCAGTTTCTATAAATAGAGCACAATAAGAGTCACATGATGACGAGGCAGGATGCCAGGTTATTAACAAAGTTTTCAAACCGCACTATGCGATTCATTTATGTTGTTACCATGGCCGCTGTCCAGGGTGCTGATCTCACGGCTGTCAGCGACGCAGGAACTGGCCTGCGGTCCTTGCTGTCGTTTCGCCTCCGAGCTTATTAATGAAAGGAAGATCTAGTTCATTCCTCCTGGAATATCCTGTAACTTCAGTTGCTTGTCTTCTTTTGTTGTTTTGTACTGCGCCTCCCGCTGAGTTTTACACACAAAAAAAAAAGACTTTTGCCTGTATCCAGCCTCTGAGTCAATGCTCTGCTTGGGTCCTTTTGGCAACAAAAAAAAATAAACCCATATTAGCACAATAGACGACAAACTGGGACCTGGAGGAATCCAAACCCAACTGAGACAAAGGCTGTACAGTCTGCTGTCATTCACTACATCCTCCCTTAAAAGGGAACACAGTCTCGATGAATAATTATAATATGTTAATTCCATGGCCTAAGGAAGTTCAATCAATATCCCTGAACATGAGCTACTCTCTCAAGGGATAGTAGGAAGTCTCAAGCTTGTGACGTCATCAAGTACAAAGTCTGGAGCTGCTCCATCGACAAATGCATGTCAACAATAACATGTAGCTATACACTCTAGAACATAATCCTGGGCGCTCTCAGCTTCATCTATAACATCTTTCTATGAATCTACAGTTTTATAGTACCGGACCTTCATATTGATGACATCACACATTTGAGTTTTAGCAGTCTAGTTGTTGGATTTGGGAGAGAGTTGTTCATGTTTATTAATGTTTTTTGGACTGGTCTTTGGACTGTCCAGAGGCTGCACAGAGTGTTGTAGAAGCAGAAGAGGGGGTCCAAGGGTTCGATTCCCAGGCTGGACGACCCATCTGTGTGGAGTTTGTATGTTCTCCCCCATGTAAGCGTTGGTTCTCTGCCAGCTTCCTACCACGGTCCAAAGACATGCAGCTCAGGTTAATTGATTACTTTAAATTTGCCCGTAGGTGTGAATGTGAGCGTGAATGGTTGTCTGTCCCAATGTGTCGCCCCTGCGATGGTCTGGCAACCTGCCTTCGCCCAATGTCAGCTGGGATTGGCCTGGAACAGGATATGCTTAAAGGTTAAGGTTAAAGATTATGGATGGATGGCTGTCTTAGACCATAGGAATAACATGTATGTATTTTGAATATGGTCATAGTTCCCCTTTAAAATGCATGGCTGTTTTACCAGATATTCCTCAACTCCTCATGTCTCAGGAGACCCATTACTTATGTATCAAGATGAATCAAAATGTATTTTTGTTATCGCACCTTCTGCTTTGCTGTATTGTTGCTTTGAATCTGAAAAGTGATTTACAAGCTTTTATTATCTTCTAACCTTTTTCTGTCAAGTTAGTTGTATTGAAAAAAAAACAACTTTGTGGGGGATTTTTTTAATCTCATCCTGACAATTGTCTGGTGCCAGATACGTCTCTTGATGAGCACAGCCCTGAAACAGAGCGGAACAAAGTGTGAAGTCTGTGTGTGTTTAACTAAATACTTCAGGCCCATTAGGGAGAGAAAAACCGACTCTGAAAGAAGAAGGAAGAAAAATAAATAGAAGTCGGTCGAAAATGACCACAGAGATTGACTGTCTGGTAATTGCTTGGTGTTAGTGTGTGTGTGTGTGTGTGTGTGTGTGTGTGTGTGTGTGTGTGTGTGTTGGTCCAAGGAACTCATTGTTCGGTGGATGTAAGTGTCTGTTCTTTTGCATAGTGTTTGCATATGTGCGTGCATGTCTCTGTGTGCCTATTTCTCGAAGGTCATATTTCTGTGCCAACAGTCTCCTGATACCAGCAGGCTGTAATTGTGTGTGTGCGTCTCCATGTGTGTGTCTCAGGCAGAGCTTAATTGAATAGGAGGCAAAGGCCGCGGTGTTCCCCTATAGTGCAGACTCTGAATATGGCCTCACTGGCATGGAACCGAGGGGAAATCGAGCTCCGAGACGGAGAGGAGAAAAGAGGGCGAGATGACTATAAATTTGACATTCCTCAGAGAGTTTTCAATAGAGAGTGAGAGACAGAGAAAGAAAGAGCGGAGCTAAATGCGGGCTCCCCGATGAGACAGAACGAGTTTTTTAGAGAATAAAGAGAACGGGAGTGGTGAAAAGAAAGGGAGAGAGACTTTATCTAAATGCGTCTCTCCCCAGCGAGAGGGCTCGGAGACCGGGGGAGCTGTCCTTGGTTCTGAATAAGCCTCTGGCAGGGAACCAAGTCAAGCAGTTAGCATTGAGCACAGCGCGCGGGGCTCGAGAGCTCATGCACCGCCGCTCTGTCATTGTCTCCGTCTTCATCTGTCCCCCCCCCCCCCCCAACCCATCAACCCATCAACCCGTCTGCGTTTGTCATAGAGAGGTGACAGAGGCAGTTAGTGCAGTGTGCAGAATGCAGCTGAAGGCAACATGAGAGGACACCTCTCTATCTGGGTCTGTGCCTATAATATGTGTTGCATCACGCTTGTCGTTGAATCAGATGTGTGTTTAAAGTTGAGAAAATATAATTGTGTTGCAAAGAGAAAAAAAGGGAATTCCAGGATGATGCGCTTGAAGGTTCATTCTTAATCTTGAAAACAACCTTGCTTTGTCTTTTCGAAGCTTTCAATTTCATCTCGCGCTCTCTTTCACCCAGATGGCGTTGCCCTGTTGTCATGGTGGTGGTTTAGTTGTCATTGACCTGTGGGATGTGGTTGAAAGCTTCAGAAACTTGAAATAAATGTGTATTTTTGAGTAAAAAGTCCTTAATTTGCAGTAAAACTAAGCAATAAATAAATAAAAATGAACAAACTGAAAGACATTACAATAAAAAAGGACATTTTCTGTGATGTAAAAACTTAACCAATATAAAGTGTAGTTTGTTTTCTTGTTTTTCTTTTCAACAAAAATGCAGTGTAATAATAAGTTGTAGCTAAGCGGGTTTATAAGCGTGAACTCTTTCTTGGCTGGGTGCTTTGACTTCCCACAGTCTCCACTGGTGGCCTGGTGACAAGAAACCAGGAGGTCACTTGCCTGGCCAAGAAACACTTCCAGCACGCAACGTCCCATAAAACCACCAACTTATATTTCTTCATATTATATGTAACAAAGAAATATGGAGTCCAGGTCTTAAGGAACAACAGCTTTGAGGTAAAAGATAATCTCAATACTTTCTGACTTCCCTACTGTTTTTTATATAAAAATAGCTCACAAATACAGCAACATTTCTTTTTCTAAATAGGCTCAGTCATTTAAAAAAAAAAAGATGGTCACCGTTTCAGCAAACGTCACTCAAACTGGAGGAAATTAGTTGGGACTATTTTCAGCAGCGGCTTAACATTTGGTGCTCTAGTGAGTATTCCTGGCAGCAGGACGGTGTATGTGGGTTTGACTAAAAATAAACCACAGTTTGTGTGTGAGTGTGTGTATGTGTTCATGGCAATGAGGGAACATGTCACCTAGTGCAACAGTGTGGCTCATTGATGTGTTTTTAATAGTTTTTTGGACAACAATGGGGCTCTGTGGCTCAGAGATATACGATCCTGATCTCATTCATATCCAGCAACGGATGAACTGGGCTTGTTTCAACATCCAGCGTGCCCTAAAACTGTACCCACAGGCATTACAAGGACTCCATTAGTCCTTTGTGACTGAGGGAAAACATTAGGTGTCTTGGTAAAGCCCACCTGGAACAGTTATATACTTTTGCTGCAAGTCCCTCAACATGTTTTTCAGACACTTTTCCCAGCTTGGAAGCTGTATATCTGTGATATTCTTTACCCCCTGACTTTTACTCCAATCTCATCTCGTGTAGTTCAGCAGTGAGGCAACATTTTGCTTCGATGCTACACTTCCCTGACCTGCTGATTTGAAACATGGTAAAAGCTATTGAGGTGAAAAAAGGTCCTGACCCGGTGAATGTTCACGTAGGTGGACAGGAATTCCATTATGAAGTCAAACAGAACCCCCTCTCTGTCTTTCTACCGACCACGCACACAACTGACCATCTGTGTACATTATGGAATCTTATTTATGCATGTAGGGATGGCCTGAAACTGTCACACTAGACAAATTCAAAGATTTTGATGGTAAACTGCTCGCTCAATAAAAAACATTGTTATTCGATTTATTAAAACAAGATGGTCGTGATATACATACAAATAAATATCATCACAGTATACACTCTGTATTATTTGCACTGGATTGTTGAGATATCCTGCATGTTGCTGTCACTCAAAGGATAGATAATATATGTATGTCTTAAAACAACAGTTAGGTGCTTATGTGCACATTGAAACAGGTTTTGGTTGCTGTAATCATTCCTCCTGTTCATACTGCCTTAATGAAAAGATTCCACTTCTACAGTCAAGGAAAAAGTATATCTTTCAAAGTTACAGTTCTTTCTTTTCATTTGAGAAATCTTCTGTCTGTGTTTCTAACCCCTGAGAAGGATCCAGCCCAGTCGCCAGCCAAACATGTTGGCATCGTATGTTTCTGCACGTATGAATGTCGACGTTTTTGCATACGATCAGAGCAAGCGATGTCGTGTACAGCGAGCAAGGTGCAGAGAAACTGATGTAGTATTTCTAGAGACCGTTCCTGAAAGCTATTTGACATAATAACACTTAAGGAAGTCCACTAACAAACACAGGACTTTCACCAAGGATACTACTGTTCATGTTCTGTGTGAAACGAATATAAGAAAGTCCGGTAAGATTGGTTGCTTTTTTTAATGCTAGTTACGTTGCTACGGTTGTTACGTCGTGTAATGATCTTTTTTCTAACCTTAACCAATTATATTTGCCACCTAAACCTAATCAATCATTTCACAAATGTTTATTACGTGTCATTCTGCATGCGTGATTTGGGTCTAAAATGAAACATATTGATGAAATGTCATTTCGGTTTAGAAACCGTGATTTGCAGAAACATAATGCCAAGATTTATTTTCTGGCGACTACGTTGGTTGGATTACAGCAAGCAAAACCTGTTTATATTTTTAAGGGCACCTCATTATTGTTTTAAAACCTAAAAAGACGTACATGTTGACCCTATCCATTAAACCACTGGATGTCATTTACCACAGTGCCATTCCATGCGTTACTGCAGCCAACACACTCATCACTATAAGTTATTTAAAATGGCCAGAGGTCATCACTAACATCTAGGAGGTCATCAGCACACGTGTTCTTCTTTATGCAGGCCATCTAATTGCCAACATCTTAATCTGAGTGAACAACTATAACAGCTGACAACAGGTCGGCTTCAAAAGTTCCTTCACCTGTGAACTGGAGAAGGAAAGAGGCTTCGGTACCATCCAACTTATCACTGGAATTAAACTGCAAAACAATCTGAAGTAGGAGACACTAAATGCTTCACCATGTTCACCAACTAAGTAGCTAAATGTGTCTTTGTTGTTTTGTGCTGGGCAGATGTACAGTGGGTTTATCAGAGCTGTTTTGCCCACTGCAACTGAAAACAAGTTAGATGAAAGCGAAGAGAGTGAACGACGACAATAGAGTTTAATACCAAGACTTGCTTCATCACCACGAGGGAACCTTGTTGCATGTGTGTGATCCATTGTTGGGTATAAACATATTGATTGATGCGGCTTTAAATATCGACATTTTTCATCTTATACTGACGATTGATTTTACATTTTATTCTGTATCTTTGTGGTTATATAAAAGTGAGCAGGCAGTAAAAACTGCCCTGTTTGCCAAAAAGAAAATAATCAAAAAAATGACCTCAGCTCTGATTCAGCATGTTTTGATTTCTTAGGCCCAATCCTAATGTTCCTCTTGAGGCCTTAAACCCTGATCCCTCAGGGACTTAACTGACGCCACCTTTTAAATGCTTCAGAGTGAGAGGCTGCAAGGGGATTGAAATGGTGTAAATAAGAATGAGACAGCACTTTGCTGCAACATAGCACATTACCACGACAACATCTTTACATGTTTAGTGCAACCGTGGGTATTTATTTTACACTTTTTACTCCGATTGGAATGTTTTCCAGGCTCGTGCCTCGGGAGATGACAGGTAATTGTTAAATAATCTATTTAATTTGTTGTCAAAAAAAAGTAACAAAATTAAATGTTTGATGAATAAACCAGTTGTGTAATAAAATCCTCTGCTTTCATGCATTTTTATGTCACATCTTCAATCCTTAATGGTTCTCTGATCATTTAAAATGCCAGGCTCAACACCCATGTGTTTATTTTAACATATCCAGCTTCCAAACTCCCACTGGTAAACCTGTGTTTAGGGTTAGGCTTACCGAAGATGCCCCTAATTATGATCAAGATTAAGTGTAACTGGATCCAGGAGACGCGCAGGGATGATGGTGGCTGGCTGAGTTTGTCTGTGTTGAACAAACAGGAGAGGAACGCAAGTGGTGAAAGAGAGAGGGAGGAAGGTCTGTGACGGGGGTGATCTAACTTGTTTATTTGGACCACACAGCTTCCTTTTGTATGCATGGATTCCCATTTTGTTTTGGCCTCTGCTGCATCGCTGGTGTTGGGGGAAAAAAAAGCCGACAAGGCTTGAACATATGTCAGGTTTTACCATTAAAAATTAAAATACAGCGCTGTGGAAAAAAATAAACACCGTTTCAAGGTCTGACAAGTGTCTGCCACATCTTTGTTCCATCCAGCTGTCCTCCACGACTGTCGGCCCATCCTTCAACCCGGCGACATTTAGATGGAAAAGCTCAGAAATAACCTCTGAGAAGGAAAAAGGACAGCTGGAAAAAATAAAGACATTGCCTGGCATTTCCTGTAACAGTCGCTCCAGCCAAAGCCGTGGCTGTATTTCAGCGCTACTATTTCAGCGCCATTCATATTAGCCAACCCCGCCAATATTTTAGCAATCATATTAACCTTGTTGCCAGCCAACAACTCCACATTAGCTCCCAAGCCATCATTTAGCGTTATATCAGCCACGTTGCATCTGTTCTATGTCCCAACATGCCCCCTCCCTCCCTAGGCCGGCCAAAGAGACCATTGTTTTATGGCCAAGAACAGTAAATACAAGTGGGAAGGGGAGGAAGGGAGGGCCTTCTTTGAAACATCCACCCAAAAAAGGCTTTAGACCAACAAGAAAAAAAAGACGGTCTAGTCTGGATTTTTTTCAGCCTTGACGTATTATCTTTGACATTGATTAACTAGCCATAGTGTATAGCAAAACCCTTGCTCTCACCACCCGTCATGACGAAGCATCTCCTACCTGATTTACTGTCTGAAGCACGGAAAGAAGGCGGATTTCTTTAAGACTTAAGGAGGCATCGAGGGATGTGATTGGGGTTGAGCTGAGCTCAAAGCATTTTATTGTTACCGCCGCAAAGCCGCTGGAGAGCTCAGATTACTGTATATCTGGCGGCTCTTTGTCTGGGATGATTCTTGGTTTCATGTCGTAATTTCACTGACAATATCTCAGCAGAAGTTGACGTAATCCTCTCTTTCACTTTTTTATTTAGCAGCAGCCAATTGTCATCTTTTGGAAAATTTGCTAAATAATTAGGTAAAGTAGAAAATCTTATTTTCCCAGCCGGTTAGCTATGCAAACGTATTTCCTTTTCTCTTTTGGTGGAGGAACATGTAAGGTTTCAATGCTCCAGAAGGATTTTGAGAGGTTGCCTACCAATGTGACTGAAACAAAGACCACGTGTTGTGTCAGTCCTTCAGTATGTGATCCTTTCAGACTGTCAAGAGTGAGGAAACCATCTGCGCGGAGAAAGTTGCAATGTCTGAGGTTTAGTCTTTGTAGGTTTCAACACTGTAGGATCCCCAGCTATAGTCAGGGCCAGGTCAGGACTAAAGCTGTGACTAAGAGTGAAGAGAGTTTTGATGAAGACTAAGATCAGAAGTCTGAATGTATATCTGACTTTTCATAGCATGGAATCAAAACAGATGTAGATGCCTCACGCATATTGTTTTAATTACTCGTTGCATAGGTGGAAGGATGATGGAATGCTACAGGTATAATCTTTAAAATTCTGAAGAGTCCTGGGAAAAATATACAAGTGTATCCATTGGCGTCCAAGTGACAAGTCAAGAAGTCAAAATAAACCAACTTATCCCAATGCAACTGTTTGTATTAGGAAACGAGGGGTAACAAAAAAAGTTACCCCTCGTTTTTTTTCATTTTCCTTGAAAATTCCAGCAACCCATGTCAATTTCTCCCCGTTACATGTATCAAGTCTTTTCAACATCGGTTAGGTTTCGGTAGCAAAAGTACTTTGTTAGATTTGGGGAAAAAATGGTGAAATAAAGAAAAATGAACGTTGACTCATCAACTTCCCTCCCACCTGTGGTTTTTGGTGCGTTTTTTTCCTCCTTCACGATTACGTGGACAACAGACGACTTGATTTTGTGCGTTATCTATGAATAGCAGCGCATTCATTTCCATAGGTATAGCTACAGAAGCAGTGAAGCAGAGAATAAGCTGAATATACACAACACCCAGATACGTTGAACACCACAACAGGAAGTCCAGGCACTCCTAGTTCCAGTTCTATAGCCCTGTGAAAAAAAAGTACCCACGACAAATCACCTTCCAATCTGATGGAGCCGCTGTCCATCTTTCATCCTCCGAATACAGGAGCATAACATGCTGCAATGTTATGCTCCTGTCTGTAAAGATGAACCTTCCCTTTACGGATGATAGAATCAGCTAACATGTCGCTGTGGTGCTGGGGTGGATTTTCTCCTATAATGAGCAGTCTGCAGTGTCTGTAACCTGCTGGGGAGACCAGACATCATTTATACTCGGGGCAAACAAGCCACACAGACTCTACTGCCAAAAGCACCGTCCATTTAATAGAGACGAGTCAGAGAGCGGGCAGGCTGCATACTGCCACGCAGCCAGCACTGCACTGCAGAGCCAAGCGAATAGACTGGGGGGGGGGGGGCGGGTTGTTAAAGCCCATTTATGTGCAATGGTTATTTGTTATAAGTTTATTTGTGAAAGTGGGTCCATCCCTGTTTTAATAAAATGCATTTACACGCGTATGTTGTATTATAAAACTGTACAGCTGTAAAAAAAAAAAAAAAAAAAAAGAATATCATGACAAAGTAAGGATGACATAAATAAAGCGTGATGGAAACAGTGTCAACAATTTTACAAGTTGAGAATGATGCCCGTTACTGTCTTCTAATTCATTTGTCGAATGGTGATCAACATGAAAACCACAGATGGAAAAAAAGACAATTCATAAAGTAAATGACGGCTCAATGTGACACCTGCTCTTTAGTTTGTGTGTCATTTTAGGGGAATTCTACCCACAACAGTGATTGAAAGAATGACTTAGGTGCTGTGACGATGGTACAGTCCCTTTTTCTGTGAGCTCAAGGGAGATCGGGAAACACCAGAGACAGAGACCAGGTAATGGGAAGCCATCTTGTTTACTGTGGCGCTGACACTCGTTGTTGTTGTTGTTGTCCCCCCCCCCCCCCTTCCTTATCCTTGTCCACCGAGTTTAAAGGGAGGCTGACTTTACAAATTAGCTGGCGGCTCAGAGCCTTCTTTGAAAGCAGTTGTAATTGATGTCGGTTGCTTGGCTGCCTACCAGTTTATTAGTGCACATGGACAGACAGTTAAAACAGCCACTACAATCACATTGTCTTCTTTTGCTACAAAATTCCAGCAACTCATGTCAAATTCCGCCCGTTACAAGCACACAGTCTTTTCAAAAATACACCTCGATCTTCACAGGAAACAACTCTGTGAGGTTTCTGTAACAAAAGTACTTGGTTAGATTTTAGGAAAAGATCGTTTTTTTTCTAGCATTCTTCAGTTATGATGTTACTTTGTTGTGTTTCTGCACCGTTAATGGTTATTTATGTAGGGCAGCACCAGTCCAAATCCCACTTATCCTGGACACCGGAATTGAATCACACAGCTTGATGGCTACTGAAACACGCCTTACTGTGTGTCTCCTCCCACTCCAGTTCACAGTGAGTCACCAAAAACACCAAAGGCGAGGAAAAAATTCCTTTGTATGGCCAACAAAAATACCACTTGTCTGGCTGCAAAGCTCCACCATATGCCGCGCCTCGTCATGAAAATAGTCCAGTGCAGTCCTAATCGATTGCCAAACTTCCCTGCTTTGGACTGGTTATGCTGGGCAACTCCCAGGTGTGAAACTGAAGGGCATCGTGTGCTCAGCAAACATTCCAGACTAAATAAAAGCTTTTTAAAAAATGAAACACAATCTGTTTGAAGAGTGTGATATCAGGGTGAAACTCATTTCCTCAGTGTCACCCCCCCTTAGTGTTTCGGCTCGGCGCTCGGCCAAGCAGTCCACGGGGACGATGAGGTGAATGGCTTGGCCTGCTGACTACCTTTTAGTTTCTTATTTCTTTATTTCCCGGGATTGTTTCTCTAATATCCGTGGGGTCTGGGGGTGGGGGGCGGGGTTATGGCCCAGTGCAGTGACTGCCAATCTCTTCAGAGAAGCAGCAACTCACTTCCCGCAAGAACAAAAAGTCTGCGCTGCCAGTTATTGATTGGAAGTGTCACATAAAGCCTTCTACATGAAAAAGGGTCAATAAAAAAGTAAATGAATGCTGCTCACGGGCAACTAATTAATTCAGAGATGATCAAAAGTCAACAGAATGCTTAAGTTATATCTTCCTTTCATTCATTTTCACGACATTCAAGTCAAAGATGCACATTTGAATAAAAGTATGTCCTCTTTAAGATGCATCTTTTTCAAGTAATGCATCCCAAGTCGTTTACTTGGTATCTTCATTTACATTTGACAAAGGGGAGTCTGCAGAGATTGGGTCTCCTTTAAAGAGAGGTTAATCAACTCAAACTAAGCTTCTGACTTCTTTATGTATGAGGGGAATTGTTTTGTATCTGGTGTGCTTACAAGAAGAAAAGGCACGGAGCTGTAGCAGAATGCCTTTGGAACTTTTGACAGCATTTCTGATAAATTAGGAGGCCATCAATCAATTAAAGTACTGTTGCAGTCATTTTACCACTCACAGCGTGATACCTCAGTTTAATAACCCACACAGATTTTGATTTTCCCTTTTTTGCCATGTTGTATCCATTACAGCATTAGGCAATATTATTTACTTGCTCAATTAACTTAACATATTACGCATGACTCATTAACTTGCATGCAAGCAGGGCTGAGTGGAAACGTTTATATCTGTATGAGACTTTGAGTTGTCTACAGTAACACTGGTTTGATCTCTTGCAGAATGACTATATCTTACCAGCGTGACCCCACTGTCTGATGTGGATTATCTGTCTCATTGAGCTCCCTTTTGAAATGACTGGGATCAAGATACAAATGTATTATTTGTAAAAATCTAAATCTTTATTCATTCCTATAAATGTCCAGAGATCACTCTCTGGTCACATTTCCTCTCTCTGAAGGTTACATAGTCTCTTCCTTAAAGGCAGGATGTAGAGATGATAATTAGGAAATAGCAGTAGGCTGTAAAAGCCATGAAACCTTAAACCCAAAAGTGATTGACTCTTTGGGGCAAGACAACAAGTTGTAATCACACTGTTGACATATTATCATGGAGTTGTATTGGTGAACAGGTAAGCAAATACTACACATACGTATGTACGGACACGGAGCAGCATTAGAATTCATGTGGAGTCATGTTTCTTACCATCTTGTTAAATTGAAGTCCAGTCTTTGCTCTCCTTTTAGCTCTGTTTTGGTCTCCACCATCTCCTGGGGACTAAGCTGTACTTCAATATGTTTACCAGCTAGTTTCTATAACTTTGCTAACCTTTTGGTGTTAGCTGGTTGATTGTGGATAGATAGAATGCTGTGAGTTTATTGGATCATTTTCACTGAAAACAGCATCCTATTGAGAGTGAAAACAAAGTTGTAAGCCATAAAACCAAAACAATGAGCTAAAGATGCTAAAAAGCTCCGTAGAACAGAGCGGGCCTGTAGAGTTGGGTGATCATTGATTGTGGGTTTGTCAGTTAGAGCAATCACATCAAATGTATTCATTATTTCCTCCTTTTTTCATTTCAAAATATTGATTAGTGCGGCTTTAAGTATGTACATTTAGTGGTGCTAAAAATGGCCTTCTCATTCAATGATACCAACATGACAGTAATAGCTGAAACCGTGGTTCCAGAAGTCATGTTATGATTAATCGCCATGGAAAATTGGAATTACTAAACAGATTACTAAACATGTTTTTGTACAAGCCATCAGCTAATCTGATTAATACCCACACTCTTTAGCCATAGGAACGTAAACCTGGTCCAAACCACTAAGTGGGCGGTTGATAGCCGGAGCAGAGCCAGGTAATTGTTGACTGGCGAGCAGGATGTGTTGCTGATTAGCACCTCTCCGCCACAGTTTCACTGTCAGGTCTAATTTCTAATTGTTATGGTAGATGGGGAAATGAGCAACAAAGAGTGTATGAAATGACTCACATGCTGTGTAGGATAGAGAGTACATGTTCGTGCATACATTTAATTGAAAAAATGTTGCGATTAGAGTGTAAGCTTTTATCAATCTGTAGCTTTTTTGGGGTTTATGCTGCATTTGTATTATTTGTTCCACTAAAGGGAAGGATCTACAGTACCTAGGCCAACTACTGATTCTCTTAAATCTTGGGATTGGAGTTGAATGGGACTGGGAATAACAACGGATCAAAGTAGAAGGTTGGTCTTTTCCAGGCCTCGCTGGTGCAGCTGGCTGACCTCAAATCAGTATTACTGCCAGTTCCTACTGCTGCATTCTGACCTCCACAACTCCCCATCCTCTTCTGTGACTTTTGGTGAAGTTCTTGGCAATGTCGAAACACATCACAACATCTCAGAGTATTACACATTAAATGAAAAACAATTGAATTTATCTCTGCGAAAGATAAAGGTCTAACCGTTAACCTAAACTCCCTCATCTCTACCTATATATTTGAAATGAACAATTACAACTAATTGCATTCAATATACATTCGCAGAACTGAAATGCTGTGCAGGCCTCAATATGCATTATGTCCACTCCATCAGATTGCTTTGTGTTGTCGAGACTGTTGGTGTTTGCCACCCTAATGTGATGAAGCCATTATGAGGGACTCTCTGGGGGGGGTTGTGAGGTCTATGAAGAAGTAAAAGCCTGTCGTATCAATATAGTGGTTCTAAAGATTAACCCTTTCTGTTACTGCAGGGTCCCAAAGGATGTCACACATTTTAGGTTTCAGTGTACTGTTGGGACGCTTTCGTTTTTAGGAGTAGTCAGTAACGGGTCAATAGAGTGGCAGCAGATGACTGGTTGATATTATCAATCTCTTTATCATTTTATAAAAAATATGTCTAATGTATTGTTAGAAAGTGCACACTGCGCTCTCATCTTTATCAGGGTCAGTGATGCTTTGTTTAAAACACACAAGAAACAAAGGGAAAAGTGATCGGTAGTAGGTCCGGCCTTTCATGAAACAGAAACTAGAGGATTGACTGTTTAGTAGTCACTTTGGATCCCTGTAGCTTACACATTTCGCTTGTCAAACCAAACCAACTTGCCTTTTTCTTTCAATCTTTCAAGATCTTGATTTCTCAAAGGTGTACATGGGTGATGTTCTGTGGCATAGTTCAGCTCAAAAAACCTCTCTACTCAGAACCCCAACTCCCATGAGCACTCAGCACACTGCCACGTTTTCTCCTCAGCCTATTTCTGTGGGCAAGAACAGAAAAGTGAACTTTCATATGTGCAGAGCTTGAAGACGGCGGCGTGGATGTCTTCTTTTTGTGTGTTATTCAAATGCCTGAGATTAGATGGCACATGAAATTACTTAATTCTGTGGCAGTAGCCAAACAAAATCGACTAAAGTTTACAATTTAGAGCTCAGAGTTAACTAATGGCAGCCATTCCAACAGCTCCAAACCCCAGTAGTGGCTTGTTTTTATATAAAACCTGTCAGTCAGAGGTTTCCCTCAGTCCCCCGACCATCTGAAAAAACTGCAGAACTGAACTGATAACTCCCGTGAGCACCCAGGTCAGCCTCTTACTCCTTGCCCACTTTTTTAAGCATTGCACATGTGTGCAATGCAATATGAAGACATTGGGGGTAACTTATTACATATATTAAAGTGATTATTTTTGCAAAGGGAATATTATTTAGCTTTTTCATCACATTTCTGAGACTGACAAGGAGCTGTACAATTTCTTTAAATTGTCTAAAATCCTAATCTGTAAAATTATTTATTGTACATTGTGATCCATTCAGAGAATGGGTAACCTGGAAAAGTGAATGAATATTATCATGTTCCACATCACGCAGTATGATTATAACCAGAATATGACCACTGCAGGGACACTATGCATGTAAACATACTCATTGACAGCCTATGTTATATGTAGTTTATGACATGACAGTCAAAAAGAATTGAACTATTAAATTATTTGGCAACAAAGGCGGCAGTGGCTGTCTGGCCTAGGGCGTGTTTATTTGCTCAGAATGCTTACCGCATATTGTGTTGTTGGTCATCCATGTCCAATTACATAGTTTGGGGAGCATGTGTATTTTAGATGGATGCTTATAAAGGGCTTAGTAAATAGCCTCAAGGTAAAAACAAGTAAAAATCATATTAACTTTTCGAGTTTAATCCCGAGTGCTGAACAAGCATATGGCAAAGGAGATTTCTTAGAATACAGCACTTCTTAAAAAAATAAGAAGAAAATATCCACTTTCTTACCAAGAGATAGATGAGAAGATTGGGTACGACTTTATTTGGATAATCCGCATACAAATAGTTTATAGAGTACTTGTAACATTTCAAGAGCTTACTAGTTGAGATTCAACAATTCAACTGTTTTGCCTTATCCGTCTGTTTATCGTCAGATTATCTATAGAGTATATGTGACAATTTATAAACATACCTACCTATACTACTCACTCAACCTATGCTATACAAACTGAGTAGTTCCAGTTTAACTACATTATTCTGGGACTATGTAGGTTTGTTCATGAATTGTCACATATACTCTAATCTGTTACACATCTACAGACAAAGCTAAAACAGTTTCAACGTTGAATCTCAACTAATCAGCTATTGAATTTTGATTGATTGATTTAAAAAAATTGGAATTGACCAAGACAATTGGAGGCTCTCTAATGCTAAGTTAGGCCAACTGTCTCCTGTCTATACCTTCATATACATTTTTTTCCCAAAATGAGTTTATTGAGTTTATAGACACCAAAGACGTCGAGCGGAATATGCTCCATTATTATCCTATAACAAGCAGAGATCGCGGGCGCCTTACAGGAAAGCTAGTGGAAGTTCTATAATATTCACACAGAATGTCAAGACATTTAAGTATTTTCTGTGACGTATATTAATAATGTACAAGAAGTGAAGCTGGATCGAATTCAAGCTCAGTTTCCAACATGTTCTGCATTTCATTCAGGACGGCTTCCCAGTATTTTTGTAATTTGGGACGGGAGCATGATAACAATGTGTTAGGCTGCCAGTATTTACTCTGAATTTTAAGGCACAATGGAATGCTAATTTTCGAGATGTATTCCCACATATCTGTAATCTCTACGGCTGTCTGTCCCTGCTCCCGATTACTAACAGCAGAATGCCTCTCATGCTACAAAAGGTCTGCTTTTCAATACCAGACGCATTCAAATCAGGTAACAAAGATGGCCTTTTCTTAATATAATCTCTTGTCTGAACAAAATAAAAAGGTTCTACTTGGATACATCACATATTTTGTAGCTCCATATTCAACAGATGTGAGAGTGCTTCCCATCTAACTCTCATCCTGTCGTTTTTCTTAAAGTAATAAATCATGTATGTGATGTTGACTCGTATGCAAGTTAAAACGTTTGGGTTTGCGTATGAATTACAGGTTCTCTTCTGGAACATCATTTGGCTGAATACCAAATAAGCAGTGACCTAAAAGTTATTAGCATCTTTTTTACATTCTCACAACATAATATAACAATGATGTAAAATTGCATCTCTCTCTCTCTCAAGACTTCAGATGCTCTGTAGTTTTGCTTGTTTTTGTCTACATTTTTGGTGATGAAGTATGCATCTCTGTAGGTGTACCTGTCAATCAATCATATTTCCCATCACTGCAATATTTTCTTTCTTTGAGACCACACAAGAGAGACCAGAAGAAAACATCAGGAGTAATAACACAACTTTATAAGAAGCTCTAATGAGCTTGCCACAGTATCAAACTGGACTTTAGTTGTGGATTATCAACACTTATTTGTCTGCATCTCTCTGCAGATGATATATAACACTTGTATGTGCAACCAGGCTCGTTCTAGTTTCCTCTGGTAATCACCTCCTCCCCTTTCTTCCCTTTGTAACGGCTGCCAAACGCCACTGTTGCATCTTTAAAAGCGAGAGAAGTCAGAGAACAGTCAAAGCAGGTGGTGGAAACACTCTTTTGAAGGATTTTTCGGCTCCACGGAGTTGGATTCTTTTTCAGCATGTTACTGTTGCGCTGAAACAGAGGGCAGACTGTAGGCGTGATCTCAGCAAAATATTAGCCATTTGCGATCTGCTTAATTAGAGGGTCAATAGCACGCACATTAAATGAACAATGAATAGACGAGCAATTAGTGAATCATTTTTAGCTGAGACAAGTGTTACACAAGGTCTCTTTTATGCACGTCATCCTCTCTCACTGACATTGCTGTCTCCCTCCAAGAGTGTCTCTCTCTGTCTCTTCACATCACTTTTTATTTGCTACATCTTGTCTTATATCATCATTTTATGTTCACTTTTCCTCCTCTTTCTCTGTTTTTCCTTCAACGTCCAACCTCACTGCCAGACAAAATGTTAACACTGGACAATTTCTAGCAAAACACTCGACAGCCACTGCTAAGCCAACGCAGTCTCGTGACAGTTTCTGAAATAGTCACCAAAGTTCAATCCATTGGTTTTCGTGTACAGGGACACAAATTGTTATCTTCGTGTCGCTCGGTACAACTTTTTTCGAGGCGACATTGCGTTACAAAAGCAAAAGTTTGATTTAGGCAAAAAAAACACTGAGTTAGGTTTTGTAAAAACAGTCATGGACGTTAGGTGTAGGCAACAACACATTGGGACATGTGCTATTGACACCAGTCTTGTGGCTGAAAGTCCTGTGTTTGTTGTCCCAAAAACCTCCCCTCCCTGCCACAAGTGGTCTTTGTCTGTATTTAATACTACATCACTAGCTCGTGGATGGGTTAATTTGTGTGTCTTCCACGAAAAAGGATCCTAGTTGACTTTCCATTGGCGTTGGCATTGTGCTGAGCGATTATGAAAAATGGACAATCCATGTCCATGTACACAGAACCAATAGATTGTACTTTGTTAGCATCTCAAGACCTGCTATGATACTGGGCGGACTTAGCAGTGTCTTAAAAACTTAAATGCACACGTGGTACGGCTTTCACAAAGGAGCAGCCACCCTAGCCAGAGCCCAGTGCCATCCCTCCCCATGAATCTTTGAAGCCGACTGGTGAGTCGGGGACACTTTCACTACAATTATTACTAGCTTGTAGTTAAGTATTATTCGTGGTTCTTTACCTTCCACTATTTCTTTGCATTTTCTGAAGAGATTAAGTGTACATAGCATAGAATTTGAGACATATTTACAGGCAGAGGATCAGCCCAAATTCTCTAGTTGGAGTAGCAGCAACTATGGTCCAGGCTGGAGGGTCAGACTGGGATGTGGCCTGGAGGGATGGGGGAGCAGCTGGCCCATAGTGTCTCCATGCAGTGCAAGCTTAGAGCACTTATTTCAAACCCTGCAGCAATTTCCCCTTTGCCCCCAAAGTTTGACCACAGCCAGCGGGCATCAGGCGTCATGGGAATGTCTCCTTTAAACCAATGAAAGCTGCTCCCCTCCTAGAACACATTCACATTGAAGTGTGATGGAAGCACACAAGCTCAACAGTAAGGTCTACCGTTGATAGGTGGCACGTTAGTTCACACTGCCTCAAATATATTGAGGAATGAAGTCGATATGATTTGTTTTCCAGCATAATGACTCAGACCAAGCGCTTGTTCAGAGGGTGAATTCTCATCAGGGACACAAGCCAACTGTGCACCTTTTGTTTACAGTCGGAATGTGAGGCACAGTGATTTATACTAAAGCCGCACGCTTTTTTATTCCTCCCCATAGTAAGTCTTATTTCTGCACCAACTTGGGGAGTAATGCAAGTGAGTAATGCAAGTAAGGCAGTGGCTGCTCCTGTGTTGCCTTTGGTTGATTAATTGTAGCTCCAATGAAACATTAATCAACTGCGGATTTACAAAACACACAAATGGCATCGCAGTTTGGAATTTTTTGCAGAATAACCCTGTCGATTTTTCTGCATGTTCAAGTTCAAGTTTATCTTAATCAAAAGTTCAAACTTAAGAAATGCCCCGTTTTATTGCGATTACGCTAACCTATGTTATTTGGTTCAGATGTAGTTTGCGTTAAGTGCGGATTAGCAGATGTTAGCATGCTAACAGGACACACTAAGGCTACGTTCAGACTGCAGGCAAATCTGATGTTTCTTTTTATCAGATATTTAGGACAGACTGTCCGCACTGTTATTTGCAAGTGATCAGATTGGATTTGTGAGTCAAGACATCAATAACGCATCACCATGGCCTGCTGCGGTAACAACATCGGCATCAGTAACTTCTTAGCTACGCTGGTGATGCGGTATTGAGGGATGATGGTCCCTAATTTCATCCTCCAAACTAGTCGCACAGCCAATCGCACACCGGACAAACTCGGGTACGGAGGAGGCTGGTATACATTGAGACGTTCTGTACTGCAGTCATGGGAGGCTTCAAAGTGCTGGCAGACAATTTATTTCTGCAACTTTCCACAAACTGTAGCTCTCTGCTAATCAAAGTTAATAACAAGTGCCTGAAAAGACACTTTGAAATCCATTTTTGAGCGGCCAGAGCATCTGTAGAAATTGAAAACACATTTCAAAACACCTCCAAATGTGGTTTTGGATTTGATTTGCAAAAATCCTATTTCATGTGCTTTGTAAAATCAATCTCGGCACAATCAGGATATCGCCGAAAAAAAAGTATTTAGGCTGGCAGTCTGAAGAAGGCCCAAGATTCAGACCCTGGTTAACATTAAACCTGCTAAACATCAGCATGTTAGCATGTTACCATTTCATTCAAATTACTGCTGTGATGAAGAACAGCATCAATGAGCCACTAGCATGACTGACTACTCTCCTGTCTCGTCTTCCAAACTCTTCTCATTTTGTCATATTTCCCTCTCCTTGTGCTCCTCCTTTCTTCTAACTTCATATTTTCTCCACTCTACTTTCTTTTCCTACAGTTGCATTGACGTTCTCCTCAGCTCACCGGAGCTTATTATCCAAATGTGTTGAAGGCATGTAGGAGAACATGCCTCGGTGTATGAATAAACCATGAAGCATGTGTCCTAGAAGCCTTGCATGCTCTCATTCTGTCTTTGTTTGTCTCTCACGAACCTCCTCCGGTCTCATCACTTTCCTCTCTCTCTCTCCATCTGTCTCTCTCACTTGCTCTTTCCATTTTTTCCTGTTCCTCTGTCTCCCTATCTCCCCCCACCCCCCACCTACCCTTTACTATCTCCCTCCTGACTTCATATGAGTTCATTGCCTCCCTAAGAGACTCACCACCCACCCACAGTTCTCTCTGATTGAACTCCAAAGCATCAGAACTTTGCTGTTAAGATTCAATTTGTTCTGACCTGAGCGAGAGGCGTGAACGCCATCATCATGTCATTATATTAGGAGGAAAAGGGAAGACGCCATCGCAGCAGAATAGACGGATTTGATCCCAAGCGTAATCATCCTAATGCCCCCCAGCAGAGAGCATAGTATCAAACAGGAATACGGGGTTATGGTAATGGAGTGGAAGGCTGATTGAGATTTCAGTAAATTAATTAGGCCCCGGGAGAGGGGTGGACTAAGGAGGTGCATTGGATTGCCATCGCGCAGAGCGACAGGCGGGTGGGTGGGAAGTGGAGGGTGAGGATTGGGGTCGGCGCATGGAAAAGAAAAGACAGAAACAATGAAGTTGACGAGGAGGAACGTGCTGGGTACAGATGAATGAGAGAGACAATGAAGGTGGGGCAGAGTGAGAGGGGCTTGTGGGAACAAAGTAGAGATGGAGATGTAGAAAAAAAAAAGGTGGATCCATGTATAAAACCAGACTGGAGATAGAAGGGCATGCAAGGTCAAGGGACGGTTTTTGCCTACAACGCAAAGGCAAACGCAAGAGAAGAAACACACACAAAGAATTTAACATGACCGTAAATATAAAACACTGCTTTAAATTTAAAAAAAGCCCTAGTGTGCTTTACTTATCCATGGTCCAAAGCACGGCACTTTCCAGACTGAGAGAAAGATGTAAAATTGAGTGCGTCAGGGGGGGAGTGTAAGTGAATACAGAAAGAGGAAATAGAAAGAGATGCAGACAGACAGAGACAGGCCGAGAGCGTTAGGTTCCAAGTGCACAGTGTTCGGGGGAGACAGAGAAGCTTCTTGTCTCTGTGTAAATGTCAAACTCTCACTTCCCCATGATGACCCCTGAATCACCAACAAGTCAGTCCAGAGCATGAGGCACAGCCTGCTGACTCCATTATCTGCGGGCAGGTTAGCCTCGGGCACCGGAAAAGACTCAAGACCCAAAGGTGGTGTAGTTAGGGGATTAAAATCCCATCATACAGTTGTCTGAGAGAATACAGGACACGGTTCATTGCTAAATCCTTTACATGTCACTGCAGTGGAACGTCTGTGCAGTAAAAACTTCCACCAGATAGTATGGTATTGGATTGTTCAATTTTTTTATTTCAATAACAACAACTACTGTATGGTTAGGGTGGGGACAGGATTGTGGTTATGGCAATTAAACTATTGTTAAAATATCCCTAGATTTAGGGAAATTAGAACACTAAAATACAACCCTCATCCTACCAACTGGGGCTCCCGCAGACCTTTTGAGATATCTCAAAAGGGCTTCAGTCTATCATTGCAATCATTCATGAGTGTGTCGATCAATTTTTCCTTAATAACTTCATATCATTGTTTGTACTTTTAAAAACGACCAATGTTTTGTGGGACCCCAGCCAAAAGAACACAATTGCAGCCATATGGACTTTTAATAAATCCAATATAATGGAGATACTATGTTTGCCATAGGTCCTAATGTAAAGTATCACACATCATCAGGGGGAAGGGACACTCTGTCACAAGTTTGAAAGTTGCAGCAGACACAGATTGCCTTATGTGCTCCTCCTATTTGTCATTTTTACACAACCTTTTATTTCACTAAGCTAAAATATTTCCCAAATTTCAACAAAGTGCTTTAATGGCCTAAACCTATTAAAACCCCAACCATCGTAATATTGCCAGTGAATGTTATCCAATCTTCCATACAAACCATAGGAAACCTGCAGCATATGGTTAACTGGGCAGATAATGTGGATGATTTTACAGTCTCATATGTCCGTAGCAACATTACTCCAAGTCTCTGCCATCCACATTTGAAGGGTACACTGGCGGTAAGTCTGCGACTCTGCGTTGTCATCTTTGAATATGCTTCATAGAATATTCAACATACAGACACAGGGGCATATCCCTCCTTGGGGCACTACAAACTGAATTTAGTGATTCTATCTCTTTTGACTCTTACTTCGAGGTGTGC
Organism: Anarrhichthys ocellatus; assembly: GCF_004355925.1. Taxonomy (NCBI): domain Eukaryota; kingdom Metazoa; phylum Chordata; class Actinopteri; order Perciformes; family Anarhichadidae; genus Anarrhichthys; species Anarrhichthys ocellatus. The sequence goes on along the minus strand of NW_022280153.1, from coordinate 130,067 downwards.
CAAAAACAATAAATCCCAATCTGATATCCTTTGTAACTCTCGATGTCATCTTTCACTTGTACTTTAGGTATTTGTACAATCCCTCTAAACCAGGCATGGGAAAACTACGGCCCGTCAAATATTGGTACAAAATTGTCCAAACTATAATAAAGACTAGGGCTGGGCAGTATACCGGTTTTAATTTCCCGTATGATATGAATTCTTCACACACCATACACAACATACCGGTGCATAGCCGAAACAACTGCTGTCTGCTTTCAACAGGCAGCTAAATGTATTCTTTACTGCTATTGCATAGCGGTCAGCGCTAGTTGTCTTATATGTATTGAGAGGGAACCCTAGTCATGGTCATAACTCTATAACACAACAATTAACAACCCACAACTAATGCTCTTTAACAGAGAAAAACACCATAGCACACAACAGTCTGTGACACAAACAATTTGTAACACTAATAATTGTACATTTATAAAATTTCACTGCTGAACTGCATGCTGGGTACAGTCTGCTAACAGCTGTGAGAGGCTCCGTCGCTCCAGTAACGTTACATTAAAGAACAGAACAGAGCGATGCAGGATGAACAAAGACAGACCGGAGATGCACCGATAGAGTTTGACACATAGGCAACGCTGATTACCGTAATATGTGTGGTATTTGTTATAAATGTGCATTGGTGCAAAGAGGTGATACGAAGCTGTACAGGGAGGGGCTTAGGACCCAGGGGAATGTAGGTGAAGGAAACGGGAAGAAACGGAAGACACGCCACACAAACAGCTGTTCACCGCTCGTCACGATCCTGCAGACCAGTGATTCTCAACGGGTGGTTCGTCGCGGACCCGTTTTCAGTGGGTCGCGGGCCTTTGCTTTATGCAGCGTAGTTATTCACGCTCCTTTCCAGCATTTACGGCACTTGTTCAGCGGTGCAGGAAAAACACCGACCAATGCGTTGTAAATCACGTCACGTGATGCAGTTTAGCCAATAAAATAAAGGTATTCTGATACGTTTCCTGACGCCAGTGAGATGTACCCACACCGTGACACGGGGGAGAGACAAGGAAAGACATTACAGAGCAGAACTCTGATAATGTTAGATGTGACAGTCAAATATATGTATGATCCGGTCAAAGAGTCAAACTGCTAAAAAGACCACAGTCCTTTACACTAAAAACAGTGTCAAAAACGACTACTTAATAAGTAAGTGCACGATAAAATATGCATTAATGCGATAAAAAAATACCGTGTAAGATCCCAGCTAACTGATGAACACCTCAGATCTGTTCTGAGAATCGACACAACCAAACTGACACCAAATGTTGACGCACTGGTTAAAAAGGGTGACCAACAACACTGATCCCACTGAAATTAAATGCAGGTTACTTTTTAGGTCATGGCTTTTACTCAAACACTCCATTCATCTGCTACTGGCCCGGCCCGTCTGTCAAATTTTAAAACTCAATGTGGCCCCCGAGCCAAAAAAAGCCCTTGGACTTTCAGTGTTTGACTTCTTGTTGTTCCTGCTCACGAAACAGTAGGAGATTGTAACAGCTGTTCAGCATCGGCCTTAGTGGTAGAGGATACAGAAAATGCATTTATACCAAAAAGGTTGTTGGGAAATTAATACAAGAAGGGCTCTATAACTGTAGTTATTTCAAAAATATTACACAAGTATTGGTCTTGCATTAATACGTTTTACCACAATTGGAGTGAAACACATTTTCATGTATTTGATCGATGCAAGCAGGTACGCCGCTAGGATTTCGACAGAATGCAAGTGAATCTGACACAATTACGAAATGGTCTACCCGGGAACACATAAACCTACAGAGCAGCCGTTTGCACTGTAGCAATTGCCCTGTTTGGGGATCAGTTGGTTGCCAGCAGGGCTTCCTGACCTGTCCCAGGGCAGTCTCTCTTTTACTTTTCAAACACTGTCTCTACTTCCGGGGAATATTTTCCAGTCTTTGGACATGATCAATGTAGACTGAGGCTCCAGGAAATCAAACAGCCGCCATCAAAGAGCAGTGCATATAGAGAGAGGCTTACTCCTTTACCCAGTGTTAAAAATTCGATTTTTCACTTTTAATAGACTCTCAAGAGTTTTCTTAAAGCGACACAGAACAGCAATACTGTCACATTAAACAACTCTTTAAACAAGCCAGGCTGCAGAGCGGCAAGTCAAATGATCACACCTAACTGATTGTTTTTTTTACCTCTATAGATGTTTAAAGACATAATTTAATCCTTTGTTAATCTTCATTACACATTGTTTCTGCTCTTGGGAGTCTTTGCAAACTACTGTGATCTGATTTATTTTTTCCTTGCAAGTACTGCTCCCACTTGAGGGAAATATAAAACTTGAGGGCAATATGAATCAAGTGCATCTCCTGTAAATCAAATACAGTGCAGTGAGGGGCAATAACTCCCCTGCTCCAGCACTTGATCCTTGCTCAATAAAAGGGGCAGCGGCTCAATAGTGGTGACCAGCTGAGCACAGGTTGGACTTGGCAGCTCCCTGGTGTAAACAAAACAGAATGAGTACAGCATTTTGCAAAAGCATGTCAGTCCCGCTAAAAACAAAGTTTAGGAATGTGAGGTTTGGAATTTGACTTGTGCCATGTTATCGTTCTTATGTTTAAAGTTCTACAATCTTTTTTTCTATTCCATATTTGTGTTTCTTGACTTTTGTATTACTTACTTTTATTCATATTTTGCTCTCATTATGTTTATTGTTATGCACCAATACCCTTGTATGTGAAAACATCAGATTAAATATATAAAAATTAAGTATTTATAACATTTACAGCAAATGGCTACACAAATAGTTTCCCCTATTTGAAGGAGCTCTCGCAGAATCAAAGCCGTTAAGTTACCTAACAGCCAAACGGCTGAAGAAGGAGCTGGTGATTAAAAGCATGATTGAAAGAGGAGATACCAATCACCTAATGCACGCATTAATTCAGTTCTCTTCCAGCAATAATGTTAAATTTATGTAGATTGCCATTACCTTCGTAATTAATGTGTATACTGAAAATGTACTGCATGTTGTCATGGTCGTTGGGAAGTTATTCATTGTTAGCCTGACAAAGCGTGTAAATGGTGTCTTACCTATTGCATCATGGTTAAGAAGGGGCCAAAAAATGCTGGGTTAAAGGTGGAGAACAGGCATCAGCAGGAGCATTGTGTGACACGCATGGCTTTCAGGGGAACAGCGAGGCAGCAGGCATGCAGCAGAAGAGTGATCAGGGCAATAAAGACTCCAGCCAAGTTAACGCTACACAACTTGCTATCTTGTAATCAGGAGTCTTGAAGTCGTAGTGGTTTTCACACCACATGACACATGACAGGCGACACGGGGTCACACACTACAAGATTGAGGAATCCCCCGATGAGTACGTCCGGAGTTTTGTCACGAAAACACACCAGAAAAGCGAGACGGTAAATTACATAATACATTATTGCCTCGTCACAATTCAAAAGAACACTGTTTCCATCCGTCTTTGCCATACATCTGTTTTCCTCTAGGCGCAACAACAACTTTGGTCGGTGTTTCAAATGCATTCACATGGCACACACAGTTACAGGCAACCCCACCCCTCTCGTTGGCTGTAGCTCCCTGACTGACTTCCCAACAGGTCCAGATATTTAGCCTCCTAGATATCTGGAAGGTGTCTGCGATGCATCAGCGAGCCTCTCTGTTTGAGGTTTTAAATAGTTTCTGCACCAAGCCAACACTAATTTGCCTCTGATCGGGGGACTTTAGGCGTGGAGCTCCAAAACTTGTTGGCAGCGGACAGTCAGGGCTGAAGTTGTGTAGTGTAAACTAGGCATTAAATACAACACCATGTTTGAAAAGAGTGTGTTGGATATATGTTGCAGTAAGAAGAGTAGAGCAAGTGGCAACTTTCGGTTCGGCCAATTCGGAAGTGTCCTAAAATTTGCATTCTCTCTACTGACCATCAGGGGGCGACTCCTCCGGTCGCTAATATAACTGCTTGTATAGAAGTCTATGAGAAAATGACTCTACTTCTCTGATTTATTACCTCAGTAAACATTGTAAACATGAGTTTATGGTCTCAATCTCTAGTTTCAAGTCTTCTTCAATACATCATGATGTTCATTTAGTAAATGATGGTCCATTTAGAGTAAAAGAGTAAAGACCATAAAGGGGAGTATGTTCTAGGGCGGTCTTACTGTGATTGACAGGTCACGGCCGCTACCAGAGCCGTATACATCTACGTCACTCCTACGCATTCCAAATATGGTAACTTCCATTCATTGGCTGCAAAAAATCCAAGATGGCGACAGCAAAATTGCCGAACTCAAGGCTCAAACCCACTGGATCCTGCATATCCTATCACACAACCAATAGTGTATTTCCCTAGACTGTCTGTGATGTTAAATTTGTATGTCTTTCCAAACTGAATGCCCCCAGGGTCGAAGCTGTGTTAACCCCTGATGACGTCATATGGGTTATTTTCATACACTTGACAGAACTCCTCCAGAGTCACAGTAGACATTATACAACTGTTTTTACAGCCTTGGGCTTAATCGCAACTAATATGAAAACAAATAGCTCCACTTTTTATATAACGGGTCATAAGAGTATAAACTGAGTACTGGTAAGGTACTACAATTTGACACAGCTGAATGATATTTCAGTAATGTAATGTTGTAATGTATAAATTATTTTTACATTTTGTGTTGATCCTGTATTATGTTCTGTAATGCTTTGCAATATTTTGTGATTATGTCATTATGTTAGTTGTATGCTGCACAGAGGCTTTGTTACTCTTCTACCCTCCTCCTAGTTAACACAACATCCATTATGTTCAGTCATTGATCGCCTCATACCTCCTACATAACACATATTCATCAAGTGGTGTTCAGCAGATGACTCGGTGAGAAAGTCTACATGGATTAAGTGGATTATAATGTCCTCCATGGTCGAGGAGCCAGATAGAACTTAATTTAACTTCATACTTTCTTTAATGGCAGAGTATGTCCATAATGTATTGAAAATGGGTCTTTTCAGTTTCTCATGAATTAAAAATGGTGACTTCTAGCCATGGGTAAGGGTTGCAAATGTTTATTAATGTATAGTGACTACGATCAGAGAAAATGCATGTGTGTATTCCGTGTTAACTTTTCTTCCTTTTAGATGGCAATGCCTTGGTATGCCTCTCACAGAAGAACTATTCCATACAGACACAGATTACCATAACTGATATGCAGCTGTGTGAGTCAGATGAGTCTTAGCCAATGAACGATGACTTATTGAAGTCTTCACTGATGATAAGCCAGCTCTAAATACAGAATTCTATTCAGCCATATAATGACATGGAATTATGATAAAATTGATAATTCATTTGATTCCTCCTTTTACATTGCAGCCACAAATGTCCTACAAAGCAAGAAAAACATTTATATAATCACTGACACGTGGCGCCAATGTGGTGCAGTGGGTAAGATACTCAATGGAAAGAATGTCTTAATAATTCAATACACAGTGCTGACAAGAACCATCATTTCCATTGTAACCATAACCAAGAGGCCCAGGTATTTATACATGGGATGTGCCTATTGGGTAAATACAAACAACTAAATTGTATGTTTGGACTTTTTAGATAAAGTCCATGCATTATATGAAGCATCTCTGAGTGATATATTAGGTTGTTACTGATGAATCAATGTTCAACCAGCAGTTTACTTTGTAGCTGCTTCAGTTATAGGCTAGTTTTAAAAACTTTATATACAGTTAGTCAAGTAGTAGGCCATGGGTCAAATAGGCAGACCGCTGTCCAGGTCCGGACCCAGATGGCGTTGTATCTGGACTCTGGACCTACAACCAATAGACTTTTCCAGCCTTTACGGCACTTTTTAAGCGGTCCAGGAAGCACACTAACCACTTACATGTGTTGTAAACCATCTCCGGTGATGCTACTTGGCCAATCAAATATGTGTATTCTGATAAGAGAGTACGATATTCACACACACACACAAACGGAAGAAGAGACTGGGAGAGGGTTGCTTTGTTAAAAGCAACAATGGGAAGCGCCACTACGAGACAAAGGACAAATCTTTTGAGCAAACGTACCCACTCACATCCAAAATAAAGTCAGAGATAATAAACAATATAAGAGCCCAATATGATCAGAATCCTAACACATTAGTTCACTGAAATAGAATAGAACTGAAACAAGTGGTTTTAATTACCATATATATATATATATAGTCCCTGCACACAAAATTCTCTTATTGGAAGATAAGAAAAATATAATATCATGGTTTTCTTGGTTGACATCACTTTACCCTGAATTAACTGAATTTAAAGCTGCAGGTTAAGGATAATTCAGTTAAATCTTTTTTTCTAAACTTAAGCACTTTATTTTAAGATGCACATTTTTCCAAAATCTTTCTATTATGTCATTTTTTCTTAAATGCATCCCTTATTTTACTTAAAATTAGAGAACATTTATTTAATATGTATAATTTATAACTCCTCCAGTTCAATTTGAAAACTGACAAAAAATGTTGAGCTATTATTCAATTGAACTTTCTTTATTTGATTTGACAATCAGTCGTTGACCACTTACAAACATTGATACAACTGTTGGCTACTTCAATATATATGGGACTAAATCATTGCGCAAGTTAGACATTATTGTGATGTTTCGGACCTTTGCATGAGGAAATTTTCTCTAATTGGACCTCATTGAATTGTAATTGAATACTCCTTGAATATGCAAGGTTCCGGGGTGTGTCGTTGCACTACACACTTTGTGATACATTGTAACCGGACACCCTAAAAACAAAGAGAAACACCCCTGCACACACAATGCTCCAACTGGAGATGATGTTCTCTTATTTTAAAGTGACAAACAAAAAAATCATTATTCCAAAAGCAGTTGATGCATTGGCTCGTCTCAATAGTTGATAGTTGGTTATTGCAGCAGGACCTGCCTAAGTACTGTACAACTCCTTTTGCATTATTTGAAATAGTTTGTTCTGCAAAGCACTCAATTGTGCACATAAATGAGAAAACACCAGCTTGATGAATGATGGTATTTTACTGCTCATCATTCGTTTGTTGTTTTTATGCCCCCATCCACTACAACCACTACTCATAGTTTGTAAAATGATTTAGGAGGCATGACACAGCTGGTGAATACACTGCTGAGCTAGACCTTTTGACAAGTTTAAATACTTGATCCCGGCAAACAACTGACTTGACTATGACTCACAAACCAATCTGTCCACTCTGTGATATATTTTCCTTGAAGTACAGCTTCATCTCCTTTTTTACACACCTTACACATTGCCTCTTCAAAGTCGCAGTCTAGTCTGGAAACAATCTCAGAGCATGAAATTGTTGGGATCTGGCCCTAGTCTAGAAGCACCCATGCTCCTTCCTGTCATACAACGTCTGATGGAAACTCCAAGATGAATGACTACACCTCCCAGCACAGCCAAAACTTGATCCTGGCCCCTCATTGGCCAAGAAGTGGGTTCGAGACCTGGTTTATAAGCGATCAGGAAACGCCATTCGGCCTCTTCCCTCCGGACCTCGTCCTGGCAACAAGAAGATTCACGAGGAGCCGCGGCCTCATCAAATCCTATCAGGTCACATGTTACAATTCGCTGGTCGAACTACAGACTGTGTTTTATTTTGAGTTTTGGATCCCGTAGTGCGAGAACGGATAATCTCTACGACCCGTCCTCCCACCCTTTAGTGCACACCTTGCCGGCAAAAGAGGGCAACTGAGCCTCTAAAGAGCCGAAGATTTCCGGCGACTCCCGCACGCCTCCGGCGTTAAGAAGACCCCTCTCTGCAGCGAGGGGATCGAGTCTGCGCTAGCTCCAATAGCCGCGCCACCGGGACCCCACATCTCCTGAGGACTAAATGATTCCCACCACGGGAAAAGGACCCGACCGAACGAAGCTTCTCAAAGTAAGAGTTACTGGTATCTGGGCCTAGCTTAGCATTAGCTTAATTTAGACTATTCATTTATGTCGTTGTTATTCCTGTATCTTGTTGTGTTAAGTTACTGTCGTGTTATTACGCCAGCATCGCGGACCACGGAGTCCCGTTATATTGTGTATTTCCTGCTGTAACCATTCGCATTTGATCCGTCGCTGCTAGTGGATGTGGAGCTTGTGATTCTATCACTTTAAAAACTAAAACTACGGTGGCCGACTCTCGTCTGGCCGACCGAGTTCCGGGGTGATAGGGAGACAAACTCGCATTTCACCGCAGTGACAAAAATCTGTTTGTTTTGGGGATTCTTTTATTTTGTTTTTGGTTTCATTCTCTCCTCTTTAAATCGGCTCTGCGAGTGAGTGAGATCTAGAACCGCAGCTATCACCGTAAAAGCGTGCTGTTCCTCACTACTGCGCAGAGCACCGCGCTCAGAGCTCGATTTTCTCTCTCTCTCCCTCTACTAACCCGCACACACACGTAGTTAGAGCTACTGATTTTGGGTGAACCTCTCAGACTCGTGATTACGTAATCTCTGACCCCAACCCACATGGTACGCCGTCCCACGTGGTGATAGCAGCCACCTCTCAACCATTTTGGTCGCCGGTCCCTAGACTCCGCCATCTTTGCCTGTAGGCTCACACGCCCCTATTGAGATTATCCACCATCACTGTTGAGTAGGCCCCCCCCCCCCACACGCACACACACACACGTACATATATCGATACACATATCCTTACCCCACTTTATTTATTTGAGTTTAGGTATTAGACACATCATTGTATGATAGCGTTTGTTGATTGTGATATTACTTGATTTGATCATTTATTATTTTGATTGAATAAACTCTGTTATATTTTAAAGAGTAGTCGTCTGTGATTACTTGTGCATAAGTGTGTAATAACAACTGGATGTAGTGGCCTGTGCTCGAACTTAACCCTTCACTCGCACTCCAAACGTGTAATAGTATTCAGACTGTTAATATCGTGAGTGACCACTAATTATGAGACTTAGTTTATAGTTTGGTTATTGGTCCCTGTCCACAGGGTGGTGCCCCGTTCTTATTAGTAAATACTAATTAACTTATTGATATTAATAACTCCATTGATGTTGATAATTTAGTTTCATATTTGCTGATAACCAAACACGCTCCTTTACGTTCCCAACAAAATGTAATCGTCATCTTTTTTTCTGAAGCGTATCTGACTGTGTCGACATGTATTTAGGAAGTGTGACCATTGGAGTGTCCAATTTTTAACAAATGACATGAAGGAAAAGTCATTTCTCCACATTGAGACGCAATAGTAGTTCCTTTTGGCACCTTTACAGTGGGAGCCATTAAACGCCCACTGTGCACTGGCTAAGTGGGCTCAGCGGAGCAGTGTCACTATATTAATTAGGATGTACAGTGCCTGCTTCCAATGAAAAGTGAGTCAATTAGCTTGCATATTCACTTTAGTCCAAATGCCCTTTGGAATAAAAAGCATGGAAACATTTGATTCGTGCTCTGCTGCTCTCTCTTTCTTAGAATCCTTTCCTACATAGAAGATTTGGAGTATGTGAGACAAAAAAAGCATCTTTATTATACAATATGATCTTATTGAAAGACCACTAAATCATAATAACTCCTGTTCCAAACAGGTGGTTGCTAAACGATCAACCTCATAAAAAGTACCTGTGTAGGCCTTGTTTCGTACTGAACTGAACCCACCAGTTTGAACCCAGCAACAGACTGGACTTGCTATTGAATTAAAGACGTCACAGCATTATGAATGGTGAGACGATCTGCAGATTGATTCAGGTGGCTCCACAGAAGTTAATATTGAGACTTTCCTTTGCGTTTCTGTTGGCCAGAGCTCAAATGAGATTGCATCTTTCTTGGTTTTCATGCAAGTAAACCAGAATTGGCCCCAATGCAGCCCAGAAGGTGATATAATGCACCTGAAGCTGAACCAAAAATAAAAACGCCAATAGAAGGATTTTTGCACTTCTGCAGTTAATTTACAACAACAACAACAACAACAGTTAAGCTAGCTGGCTAACAACTCTCCACAACACAAACACAGGGATGAATCATATTTCTGAACATTTTTTTTTTCTCGGGCACTTATTGAAGTTGTTCCCTCACCCATACACATTGACTGCTTTCTCGACGCAACAGATGTCGACTGAACTGATTAGGGGTCAGATAAAACATTGCTGTATGTGTTGAAATTGCAATTTTAGAGGCAAACTGTGAACAGCCCCTTTCTTGCTGTTTCTGGATCTTATCAGAGGGATGTCATGAGCAGATGAAGTTTGCTCGGTTATCGTGTTGCCACTTCTAAGTCAACAGGAAAGAGAAGTCTCGCGCAACAAGTGAAGGTTTGAACGTCTACAAGTCCGAGATAATTGAACAGCCTTCATCTACAGACGACGACCACATTGTAAAGTCGAAAGTGGAACTCTAGTGGAGTTTTATCAACTGTTTCCAAGTGAAAGGATGAACTTTCAAACTTTAACAAAAAAAACATCAAATTGGTTTGGACAAGATGCCAGGTTCCCTACCGCTGCTATTTTCTACCGTTTTCCCCTTCCGTCTGTTCTCGCTTTCTTTGCCTTGACAAAGCCCAACCCTCCTCTCTCATCCCCCGCCCTCCCCTGGTAATAGCACATTAGTTTGTCGGACATTAGTCAGTAAAAATTAAAGCATATGGCACGTAATATTTACTTGTAATGAGCCTGAGTGCCACCATGCGTGGAAACCAAATTATAAGTGCCTCGTTTTGTGGCAGCCCAATAAATATTTTACCCTGTAAAAGTATGGGTGACGTTGGGGGGATGAGAGAGCCACCTGCTCTTGTCCGCTAAATGATTTACCAGATGTCTCATCTTCATTCTTTTTTGTCTTTGGTCGTCATTACACCCCCCCCCCCCCCCCCCCCCCCCATTCATTTCCCTATTTCCCCATGGTCCACATGGGAGGGAGATTTAGGAGAAGCAGTAGAAAAGTAGTGTGAAGCTAATTTAGGAACAGAAAGTGTGAGCATGTATGAAATGCCCATTCGCCAAAGTACTAAAAACCCCAGTGCTAAACATCACACATCATTGATGCTAACATGGTTTTGCTATCACCCCTCTCTTGCTTTCGCACATATTCCCCCCTTTTGATGAGGTTCTTATTGTGAACTAAACACAATTTTTATGTTTTATTCTAAGACGAGGTAGTGAGATGTGTTGTAGCTGATGGCACTTTGTGTTAAGTGGTGCTCGCAATGTGTTGCTGCATCATGAGTACATCACTGGGGTAATGAGAGGGCCTGGCAAACATCGATTATTGCTGCTGCATTTGTGGTTTACCCGAGTTATACAAACTAGGTCCCCATTTGAGATCGATGTGTCAAATTCCCACGATAGCATTTGGACACAAAGTCAAGGCGAAAGTAGTAATTTAACACAAAGATGCATGAGCAGTTAGATTGTGTATCTCAATGGTCTGTCCACTTAGATTCTGACAGTTTTGATTTGTCATGAAGACTTCAAACTAGGTGAGTTACAGCAGAAGTCAGGCAAACACTAGTTTGATTATACTTCCTGTAGTGCGAGTCCCACCTTTAAAGCTTACATGTGTTCCACCTTGTACTAGTGCAGCCTTCATTGATTTCTTCTCAGCCAAAATAAAAAGCCATTTGTTTGACTAAACCGACCCAAATGCGAGTAATGACAACACAGCTTAACTACTGCCTGAAAAGACTTCTGCCAATAGTGAGCTTCTGGTGACCAAACACAGCTCATTTTTGGTGAGATATATTGCTCATGTAAACTGTGAAAATGTTTTCAATATTAAATTGTTGTACAAAAAAATGTGTAATCTTTAGACTACTCACTGTAATATAGTTAAATGGTTTTAGTGTAAACAGTGAACAGAAAGTAGAATGTGCCTTTGTCGCCTTTTTGTTGCGTATATAAAAACAGCAGAATTCAGAAGCCCAATGTTGCAGTAACAGATCCAAAACTATTTTAATGATTCAAAATAAATACATACAGTGCAGATCACACACATGAATCCACAAGGATACATTCTCTGAAAAAACAAAGCCACACACACACACACACACACACAGACACATGCAGATCACGCTTCCAAACAAAGAGAGAGGTGGCATTTTGACATTAAGAGGAAGAGAAATACACAAATCCCGCCCACTATACCTGGGATTTGCGCCAACACACACACTCACACACCCTCTGTCTCTCTAACTCTTGAGAGAACTGGAGCTTAGTACAGGAAGGCTCAGATGGTTTGTGTGTGTGTGTGTGTGTGTCCTCCCACCTTCTCATGTCTTGAATAGCTGTCTTTTCTTTCTCCCCAGTTCCTTCCTCTCCTTGTCTCTTTCCTTCCTGGTCTTGTCTTCCCTTCTTCCTTCAAATCTGTTCTTTACTTTACTTTTATGCTGACTCTTCTCCTCACCTCCCTCTGCACTTAGTCTGCCAACAGAAGTCGTCTAGCTGCTCCCGGAAGAAAAAGGAAAAGTAATACGTGCAACAGTATTAACAGTTTTAACTGTCACCGACGGAGCTATACATGTTACCTTTGATCTGGGCCGAAAAGGTCATATAAAGCGAGTGTTCAATGGAATTAAGTGTTTGAGTGTAGGAGCAGGGGAAGAACCCAAAATGATGGATACAGAGTCCAAGATGCAGGTAACGGGTACACAAAACTCCATGCGGGATGAAAGACAATGATGACGAATTGAGGAAAGACAAGGGGAGCACAGGGACTAATAAATACACAAGCAACACAATCACACATCGGCAGGAAGTAAACAAGAGAAGACACAAGGGAAGAGGCCTTTCAAACCCAAAAACAAGAAACAAACTATAACTAAAACTCAAGGACCATGAGAGTATCTTTTGTTTTATCTTTCCTCCCTGTCGTGATAACTGTGGCCAGTTTTTGGTGGAGGACGGTCTGGATTCTCCTCAAGAATTGGGGGAGAGCAGAATAACAATGCTAACAGGACCTACTTTACATATTCATCCATCTGAATGAAACGACTCTAAATGAACGCGTGCGTTGTAAGCAGTTTTCTGCTTGCATATAAGCCTTAACAACTCAATGATATGCTCACAGTGTGCTGGCTGTGTATCAAGCTTGTTTATCAGGTTTTGTGGCAGATAGAGTCCAATTATTAAATTATCTCTAAACTCCTATTTGACATCACAACAGTGTGACAGACAAAATCCAGCTTGGCTGCATACGATTTAGCCTTCAAATGTCATATTAAGCTAAGCTTAACACTTGCACGTACCCATCTCTGTTTTGTAACACAAGCTTTTAACATTTTTATCGTACTACCACATCAAAAAAGTGATCAATTACAGCCTCCTCTCTGCTCTCTTACTTTTTACTATTTCTTTTATTTGAGCACCTTTTTCTTCATTCATCATCTCTCTCCTCCTCTTCCCCTTTTTTTCTTCTTCTCCGTCTCTGCTCCGAAAATGATTCTTCAGCTTCCTTTGCCTCACTTTCCGTCTCCACTTTTCCTCCCCTCTCTCATCCCATTTCCTTGCTCCCTTCTATATCTCGGTCTCCCTCTCTCCTTCTATCACTTCTTCCCGAGGATGTCCTGGATTTTGCAGCTACGCCATCACCATGGGGACCGTTGCCGAGGAGATGATGAGCGAGAGCGTTGGAGAGACAGACGGATGAAGTGGTGGTGGTGGTGGTGGTGGTGGTGGTGGAGGGAGAACTCCAGCTTCGTGGGGCCTTCTTCAGTTCGTGTGGACAACAGCGGTGACGCTGATAAGGCGCATGAATTGATAGGCAGATAAAGAGTAGAGGATGGATGAAAGGGAATGATGGAGGGAGACTGAGAAGAAGAAAGGTAGGGATTGCTTTTAAAAATAAAAAAAGTAATTGCGAGAGAGTAGAGCAGGTAGGTAATGAAGCCTGATCTAGATTTCAAAGGCTTGACGGTACAAGAGGACCGGTAAGTGGCTCAAAGACTTGGGGCTCGTGATGAGAGAGACTGAAGGAGGGAGGGAAGATGGAGGAGAGATGAATTAGATGAAGAGGGTGGAGTAAGGATGCTAAGATGAGAGATGGAAAATGATGAAAAGCAAATTGGAGAGAAGAAACCTGAGGGTGATGTAAGAGGGGAGGGAGGGTCCGACTCTTGAAGAGGTGAGGAGTGTGTAGGTAGGTGGTACACTTTAATGATAAATGAGGAAGCTCCAGTCAGTGTCATCCACCGCGGATGTGATGGAAATGATGGAGATTAATACATTGCATTTTTTTCCTTCTAAAATCCATCAATACTGTAGGCCCCTGAATATGACTTGTTGGTTTCTTATTATTTATGTTGAAAGTTAATGTAAAATGACACCCATGGACAATTTTACACAGCCAATCTCCTATGCTGTTTGTGTTATTTGTTAAATGACGACATGCTGTAATTTACTTTCCCACTGTATTCAAACGGAGGTTTACTGTATGTCAGAATGTGAATCCTGGTTGGATGTTGTTTTTTACACAGGAAGATCTAAAGGTACTGCAATATTCCACAGCGTCAAGTCACGCTAAATTCAGAATAAAACCACTGCATGTCCTTTTGTGAGTGAAAGTTCTTTTTTTTTGTATACAACACTGTGACTCATAGTTGTCAGCTGCCACTGGTGGAATAGAATTCCTATAATGTTAGAGTTTTATATTCCTAAATGAGCAGGATCGATGCACAGCTCCAGAATGTAGTTTAAAAGTAAGTTTCATAGGCTGCATATAATGGACGTGTTTCAACAGCATTTCAGTGACTGTGTTGAAATGGACTACATTTGTTGAAGTAGCTGAAGTAAAGCCAAGATCCAAATAGACGTCTCAAATTTAAAATCCATCGTATTTTATCCTCAACGCCTTTTCAAGTGCAAATCACCAAACCCGTTATTACTGGATCAGATTGTGAGCTTACAATTATGTCTCTGATCTATATATATTTAAAATCATCTTCAGTTGCTGGCTCCTGTGTTTTATCCCCCTCAGATTAAAACAGAACAAATGCAATGTGCAGCCTAATGCATATCCACCACTGTGTCATCCATTAAGGAAAGATGAAGTCTGGTAAATGATGAATTAATGGACAATGCTGAATCAGGCTCTTTTTGAAAGCTAAATGTGCACAGTCCATATATACATATATACAGTATATCTTACATGCATTAAGATGTACATGCATCTAGAAAGGCTCTCCATTCTAGATTTTCCCTGTTAGAGTGGGAGAGGGCAGAACCAAGGTTGGACTTCACACATGAAAGGTGTTTTAATAGCACGTTCTTCTGTCTGTCTGTCTTTGAGAATAGACGGGTGGCAAAAGCATGAATGAGTGCAGCGGGGAGCTTATTATTTTTGAATCATTTAACAGCAGATATTCTCTGCATGGCTTCCATTTGACGTGACGGACGGTAATGTCAGCGCCGCAGATACGGGGGGTGGGGCACGATAACGTGATTGACAGTGATTGCTTGATGAAGAGGGACATGACTGGAGAAGAACAGTGATGGAAGTGTGGCGTAAAATGAAAGTGACGATATTAAGAGGGGGAACTAAGAGAAGTGGGGGGGGCGAATGACAAAATTAAGAAGAGAGGGAAGAGAGAGAGAGATGCAGAGTAAGTGAGAGCAAGAGGAGACGGAGAGTTCCGCTTCTGAATCGACCAAAAATGAGTCAAAATCGCTGTATTAGCAAACGCAAAATAAAATAAAATTCTAACTTCAATGACCAAAGAAAAGGTTATTTACTCAACAACTGCTAAGACATTTACAGTTGTAAAAACTCGCCCAAACAATTGTCCAATATTTCTTCGGAGATTTCTCCGCATGCCGAAGTGGTTTCCATCGAGCCGTACTAAGAGAGACACTCAGTATCGACTTATTTTCTGTCCTCCGCCTCAGAACGAATGGCACGTATGTTTCTTGCACTTTGCATGTATAAACCAAAGCGTATTCAGGTCTATTTTTCTATTTTCCGTGCACAACTACAGTGATTGGGTGTTGAGTTCTGACAAAACTTGGGTGACCTACACTTAATACTGTGCCTGAACGCATCCTGTGTAGATAAAGGACTGGAGCTGCTGCTGCTACGGTGCTCAGCTACTTCTCTGTGTTTACTTCCAAGGCCAAGGAGCACATCATAAACTAACTACATCAGTCTGTGGGGCTTCAGGTTATGTTAAGAAAAGCCTGAACTAGCTCACCTACAGTGCGTTTTTTCTTTAAAAACATTTTTTTGTGAGTGATGTCTGCCGATGTTAACGTTGTAAACTGCATATGTGTAGTGCAAATGGAAAAAGACATTCACGGCAACACGACCTGACAGGGACGGCGCTTAGCAACGACGAATAGGCTCTTTGTCTGCATAATGTGCACTGGCTTAGCTTTATATCAATACCATAGCCAATGCAGGAGGAAATTGGAATTACATTCATCTTCTGTTATTCATTTTGCTTCAGGTCCCTCACTAACCCAAGGACACTGAAGACAGAGACAGGATGAGCAGCAATAAGTCAAAGTAAGACATAAATACAACGTGCAACCATAGGGGATGTCTGTTCTTGTTCCAAGCTGAATGAATCGTTTCCCCGTTTGCCCATTTGTCTCGTCACGTTACCCATTACGTCCCATGTTCTATAGTGTATTTGCATGTGTGCGAGGTAGAATTGAATGTGAGACGGCGTTCGCTCTGCAAACGTGTGGCTCTGCGTGTACAAGTTCTCCATTTTCGCCTGTGTGCCATCAAGAGCCCCGGCAATGTGCCATTCGCCCCTATTCTGTCACCCCGGCAGTGAAACTCACAAGCATGCACACACACACTAATACAATACAGCTCCTGACATTCTGCCTCCTGTCAGCATGCAATTGTCTTTTTTTTTTTTTTTTGACAGAAGGGTCAGTCACTGATTCACTTTTGTGTGTGGAGCAATCGGCCAAAAAGACCTCTATAACCTGATCGAATAAAAACAAAGCTACCGTTTAAAGCGCTATACAAATCAAATGTATTATTATTAACTATTTGGTCCGAAACACTTCACAACCCATCTATGAAAAATTTGATATTCAGCAACCCCATATAGCTCGAATGGAACGATCCATTTCATAACCGTATTTTCCCAACACTCGATTCGACAGTGAGATCGGTCAAATCAGGCTCCTTAGATCAAATAGTCGACGTCTGTATACTTGTTTGCTAAAGCACGTGTTGTTGAAGTCTCTGAAGAATGTGGGTGACTGTGGCTAAGATCAGAGGATCAGCGGTTCGATCCCCGGCTCCGCTAGTTGCATGTCGATGTGTCCTTGAGCAAGACGCTTAAGCCCCAAAGTTGCTCCTGTAGCTGTGTGTACGAATGTGATAGCATCTGAATTGTAAGTCGCTTTGGATAAAAGTGTCTGCTAAATGACTGTTGTATTATATTGGTGCTTGGCTCAATTCTCAAATATTTGCACTTTGTCTCTTCAACCCTGCTGACCTCTTGTTTTTCTTTGAGAACTTTCAAAAGTTTGAGAAAGAAAATATAGAGACAGCAAGATACAAAAACTGACCTAGCCAAACTAATCCACCTAAAAATACTCTCTCTCACACACACACACACATATACATACACAATGACAGATGAAAAGGAAAATCCTGTTCTGACCCACGCACATCATTCCTCAAAAATGATTCAATTGAAAGACTTGACAATAATGTCAAAAAATGAAGACGTTGTAAAGGAAATGTGTTAGTCAGTGATTAGCCCGAGAAACAGAAAAAATAGTCCCTTTCATGGAGACGCATAGTCCTGTCATGTGTCATTTCACACATCGCTAAGAATTGGACAAGTTCATCCAGCAGCCTGTGCACACTGCGGAGGCCGGAGCCAACGAGAAGCCGCCGTGTTTCCTCCACAAAGCGTGTGTCCTTTTGTTCATCGAAACAAAAATCTCCCTGACCGATCCACAGTGGAGTGCAGCTTTCCACCCCCACAAACACCTTCCACCTTGATAAAACACCCACACCCACCTGAACATGCAGCTGCGGGCTAAAACTCACACAGAATATTCTTTTAGGATGTTTTCATTTTCTTTCACAACGCAAAGCGAGTTTGTTCATTCCCAAAGACTTTTGTTCTATTTGTTGTATTTATTTTATGACTTTTTCATGCAAGTATTTTCAGTTACTAACATGATTGTATTTTGTTTTTGTTCAAAAGGTGAAAAAAAGAAAAATGATGATAATCATGGACAAAAGTAAAGTTTGTAGAATGCGGAGGCAGAGACAACGAATTCATACTTTCAGTTTGACTTTCAAAAAAATCTCTTTCAACAGTCTTCTCTTACTGTCCAGCTGCTCTATTTCAGATGCAGGGGGCACCGACTCATCCAGACTTCACTTATTATTGCCTGCTAGAAGCAATAAGCTAGTCCATGAGCAGCAGTGAGTCGGCCCTGCTTTACTTGGGGAGGTTGTTGCGGCTGTTTGCTCATTCGTGCACAAAGCATTGACAGACGATGGGATTCATGCTGTGTGTAAATCATTTTGCTGGTGCTGCTCTGATTACGTGGCTTCTTTTAACTTCTTTTGTCCCGATACCTGATACGAGAATAATCTCAATAATTTCAAATGAGATTTTTCACAGTATCTGGTTGTTTATTAAATTGATTTTCTACTTAAAAGATGATGAGTGAGATAAAGAATCTATTAAAGTGATGTTAGATGGCGGAACAAGATAAACATCTCTCTCTCCGCATGATTTGCTGCTGCAGCCTTTACACAAATCTAACAACATTCAAATCAGATGTGTGTCCCGTTCAAAGTGATGTGGAAACATTAGAGGTCCGTAATAAGATTGCCGTCGAGATCCAACATGTGAAACTGTCATCAGATTCATTTTAAGGGGTGCATGTCTGAAGTATCAGGTCTTTACAAAGAAAAGAAAAGCATACTTTTAAGTAATGTTAGTACAACATCAATAGAGACATTTATAATAATATGATCATGATGGACAAACAGATACATTCTTGTTTCTGTGTTGATGTAAATGTATTTGAATGCAGGATGTAGCATTCCCTTCAGCTGCCGGGTCTCAAATAAAAAAGCTTTGTTGTTGACGCAGGAGGTTAACGGGAGTCCCGCTTTAGAGACACACCCGGTAGATTTTGATTTATGGCTCAGAGTCAGTTTTAAACTTGCTGATAGCACCACGGGGACGCTAGAACGAATCATACTCCCTACAGTTACACTGTGTTTACACTCTTCCATTTACCTGGCGGCACCAGCGGCGGGTCGTGACTGACCCTCTGTAATCGGCGAGTTTATGTTGTTTCCGTGCATTGTGATGGAAAGTAGTGATTAAGGTTATCAGAGGAGTTGCAGAACAAATGGCGAATGACTTTCTCCAGATGTGTGTTACTGAAAAGGAGAAGATAACTTGTTAGCTTCCAAAATCACAGTTCTTACTGCAGATTTGATGTGCGGCAACTTGATATCCAACTAAACTGAAAAAAACAAGTGTCTAGATTTTGACACACGGGACCTTACAATACAGGACATTAAGATTCTTGAGCTGCACTAAAACACTGCTTCAGACATCCCTCCCCTGCATTGACTACCATGTAGAAACAGGACTCCACTGATCTATGTCATCATATCGCAGAGTTATAATGTGTTCGGTAATAAAACAGAACAGCAGGGGAGGTTAGAGTGAAGACCAGTGAAGGAACAGGGAAATTAAGGCAGTTCCCCCGACGGCCTGGCTTTATTTCAGAACATTGTGACCTCGACAAGGCACGGCCCAGAGGTCAAAACATGTTTCGTCAGCTAAGATTTGCCACAACGGCTGTCAATTCGTCTCCAGCTGTGATGATATCAGTACATGCAATGTGTTACATCAGACCTCTGTGTGGAGCCATAGGTGCCTTTGTTTCTTGGGAAGAGGTTGTGTTATTTTGTTTTTTTCTGCTGTCACTGTCGTTGAGGGAGGATTAAGCGGTAAAAATGCTAACGAACAGTAAAGGTTTCAGTGCTTCTCAAGTGGCTTAGTTCACATGTGCTCATTAGGTCTGCAGGGTTTCTGTTGTATTCTTTAAAGTGTGTCACTGTTCAGTGAGCTGAAGTTACTCTTGGGAAAACCGCAGCAAAGCGACTTTTGAGACACAACCGGTGTTTATCGAAATCATCTCCTGAGGTGCACATTTCAAAAGGGTTCCCTTTGTGCGGGTGGACATATCAAATTCAATAATGCTCAGCAAAATGGCCAGCTATAATCATCCGACAGTGATTGTGTCTTCTCTATTCCTCTCTCTTGACAATTTTTTTTTTTTTTTTTATAAAGGCAGAAAGTGCCGGAACCACTAACACTGGGATTATGCCTCAGCTAGTCTGACATTGAGTGGAGTCATTTAATTTCCATATCAAAGGGACTCCAGGAAAATCAGAAAACCTGCACAACCCGAGCAGCGCTGCTCTTTCGCTTTCAGCACATAGCATCTGAAGAAAGAGAGTGGCAAAGAGTGATTAGAGAAGCTGGCGAGGCAAAAAAAAAAGAAAAAAAAAAAGGGGTGGGCCAGATATACAAGAAAGAAAAATGTTAGGTATCTCACATCCAAAAGGTGTCTCTTCCTCACAAATGGTGTTTTTTGTATCATAAAAAGAGGGCCCAGGAGTAAATTAACTCGAGTTCGATGCTGGGATGCCGGGGTGTGAAGAGGAGGTGTCTTGATGGGGAGATTCTTGTTCATTCTCATGATCGCATATAGAGTGCGACAGGGGAATATTGCTCATGTCACCTCCCTGTGGTCCCCCGGCTGCGTAGGGAAGAAAAGTGGGCTAATCCCAACGCTGTGAGAGGTGTCAACTGGCACACATCAAGCCAGAGCTTTGCCATTCTAGAACTATTAAATATATCTAATAAGAATATTTAAACTAAAACAGATTATTGATGATTTTTCTTCGGACCACAGCTGCAAGAAGTCCGTAAAATCTGCAATCAAAAGTTCTTTGCAGATTTAAAACTTTGCATTCCATTTGTAAGTGAATCGTAGGAGTAGGCAGCAGCTTTCAATGTATCCTAAATTACTCAGTACTGGAAATCGCCTATTTGTCAAATGGTACTTCCAACACATTCACCCAACTCGCCAAACACTGCAACCTGGTCAGTGGCCCTGAGCTTCAAACTATGACAAACCACACGCTATGACACAAGCGTGTGGTTGGACGTTAAGTTCCTCATGAGACGGTCGTATCAATACTAACGTTACAAATAATACTCATGTGACTGAGGACTCACACGGCACACAAACAGAAGTCTCCTGGGTGAAAGTTCTGTGTTTGTTTGACACATCCGTCTAAACGGACTACCTCGTACACGATACTACGTTGCTCTGAGACCATAATGAGGCGAGTGGGTTTACATTGGAATCAGTTGAAGGCTGGCTGCGTCTCAGACAGATGCTAAAAGGGGGCCTCTGTGAGGCACTGACCAAATGAAGCTCTAGCGTAAGTTCAGTCAGGAAGACTACACTCTTACATGCCTAACACATTTTATTTCTCATACATCAGCCAATCACTCCTCACGCATGCTCACTCAATATTTCCTTGCTGTCATTGTTCGGGGCTGTCAATCATGATATCAGCTGTTTAGATCATCTGGTCTCCTTTATCCAATAGCACAACAAAACAATTACATCATTAGCCTATCATGTACTGGTATCTCTTTTTAAATATGATTGTCTCTCGACCTTCAGTATGTTCGTGCTGCTGTTACGCACCTCTCCACCCTGTCTTCGCAGTTTCATCACCTTCATCAACTCATCATTCTATCAGCCTCATCAGCCACCACCAGTGCCTGGACTCCATGGGGGGATTTATCTTGCTGCTGCTCAGGGCAGAAGCCCCTCGATTACAAATCTCCCTGTAGAGTCCAAGCGCCAAAGACTCTGTCAAGACTTATCATTACATTTCCGTTAATAATAAACAATTATCTTTTCTTCGTCTGACTCGTCTCTCCTGATTTGAAATGTCGTTATATGACAAGTTGGGAGCGAGAACGTGTTGGTACTTCAGAGGATCAAAGGGTTATGAAACTCAGAATAAATGCTTCCAGTAATACAAGATGAACAGTGCTGATGTGGTTGGTTTATACAAACCACACAAAGCAGGAGAATGTGTGACACCCATTCATCCAGTCAGTGCCAGATCACACTCTTGTTATTGTTACTCTTTTATTTTTTATTTGACATTGACAGTTGGTAGTGTCATTTAGTCAAAACCTATGAAACAAGCATGATCAGAGCTATTTTAGAGATCCTATCCCATCCACTATGACAGACACGCAGGTACATTGATACATTGAGATTTGTTTGTACATCATGGAGTCAAGGTCCCCAGAGGATGAATCCAAGTGACTTTGGTGATCCCCTTACATTTCATCTAGTGCCGCAGCAGGTTTTCACTCATCCGGTGAAATATCTAAATGATGTATTGGGACCTGTATAAATATTTAAGCTCTTAGATGTTGTACGATATCAGCTTTTCGGACATTCTGACTTTTCATCTAGCGCCACCATCACCAATCTGCTTTTAACCTGTGATGCTACTTATGTATGTTTTTGTTTTGTTTCTTACTGTCATAATGGCATCTCTCTGCCTTGTTTACAGTATGCCAAATAATATATATTATGTGATTTTTCAGATCGAAGGAGGATTCTTAAAATCGGTTAATAAACAATGAGTGACTTTCTTGGCTCGTTGGTCTAGGGGACTTCAGGTACGAGCGGTCCTGGGACCAAATCCCGGACGAACCCGAGAGTAACTGTCAGAGAATGCTGACTGTTTAAATTAGTAAGCAAAAAAAGGCCCAGCAAAAATCAATGTATTCTTTACAATTGTGCCAGAAGATTTCCTTGTTTGTAACACTGAGTCTTTGCAAGAATTGAGCTAGTTCAACTTCTTGACAAAACACCAAGTGATTCTTTTTGTGCCCAGACATGCTGACTTACTTCACATGCCTAACAATGGAGGATTTCTTCAGGCAGACATCAAACCATCAGCTATTTTTTATTCGTTTGTCTAGGGGTATGATTCTCACTTGGGGTGCGAGAGGTCCCGGGTCCAAATCCCGGACGAGCCCAGAATTTGTCTTTGGCTAATGTTGACTGTTTAATTAAGCAAGCCAAAAACTTTGTACCTTAAAACAATGTTTCTTCCACAATTTAGCCAATGTCGTGCCCGTACCAGTGTTGTAGCGTTTGGGCAAAAATATAGCTTCTTAGCAGATTACCAACCATTTTTTATGTGCCAAGACAAGCTGACTTTATTCACATGCCTAACGATGAAGGATTTCGTCACACAAATATCAAACAATGCATCATTTTATTGGCTCGTTGGTCTAGGGGTATGATTCTCGCTGTGGATGTGAGAGGTTTCAGGTTCCAAACCCGTACGAGCCAAGGAATAATATTTTGCCAATGTTTCTATTAAAAAATGCAGGCAAACTATTGACTCCATCACATTATTCATTAGCAATTTACCAAGGCACATACCAACCTAGATAGAAAAGCCTACACAGTATGCAGAAATTTAAAGTGGCGATTCATTTTGTTTTTGAGGGCACATTATCTTTTCTTTCTCTCCTCTCTGCCTGTGCCCCTCTTCCTCGCATTACCCCAATGCGTCCTATCAGCATGATAATTGCATATCAGTAGCTTACAGAGGCAGTGTAGTAGCATTCTGTGAGGTCCACAGCATATTCAGATGGCCTGCAGAAAGTAATTTTAATGAAAGACTGTCATATATTTGCAGAATGAGGGAGAGGAGACAGTGAAAGAGAAAAGAGAGATTAATGGAAAGAGAAAAAAAGACAAATTGTGCTGAGATGAAGACATAAATAGACTGAAAACAAGACAGCACGACTTTCCTCCCTCTGTCGGCCAAAAAGCTCCAAATCTGGCACCATCTTTTGACTTGCAGACAGGTGTAGTGCTCCTCGGTGTAGTGGTCCTCGTGGCCCCATCAGTTTGGAACGTACTAAAACATACAGTAGTAGAGAGATGAATTTTCTTCTAAAGAAAACATAAATGACTGAACAGCCATACCAATCCTAGTAATTCTACTGATGGAAATAAACTGAAAGTGCTATTGTAAACACTTACACTCAATAAATCTGATTAGAAGGACAGATTACAGCAAGAGTATAGGCTTGTATATTTGTACAGTGCAGATTGTTTGGTACCCTAAAGTGTCTTCACTTTGATACTTAGACAACACATATAAGTTGAAAGTTTCAATGCTCCATCTCTGTGAATACCATGCTGTAAAATATTTTATACAGCATGTATCTTTAGCTTCAGGGTCCATTATTGACCTTGGGCATAGTCATTTGAGTAGTTGTCATGTCAGACACTTGTTGTCATCATGTGAACTGAATATGGAATTTCACACACAAGCCAGGACAAACATTTTACACTCCTTCTACTGACCACAGTGGTGTAAATTTTGAAAGGCGCGTGTTGGCTTTGGGTACCGCCGAACTAAGAGAATGCTGGAGCCGCTAGCACAACTAACGTTACTGCGGTGAGATAAGGTAAAATGTATTTATTTATTTTCTTTGTCTGATGGGCATGTCCCAGGGCAGAGGATGTTGTATATTGTACAGGTGTCTGGAGACTTGGTGTGATTGAACATAACAGGTTACATCAAAAAGACAAAGAGTCTGTTATATGAGGACAACAGGGTATACAAGTATTACATACATTTGTGCAATTCCATCACTCATTCGTTTTTAGTAATAACAAATGGTGATAAGGGTCTATGATTGAAATCCAAGAAGTGAAATAAATGAATACATAGATTGTTGTTTGTTTAGAGACAATCTTCCTTCCCTTTGTACTGCTTGGATTAAACTAGATCCACAGGGAAATAGAAAAGGGAGAGGTCTAGATGGAGAATGTGAATATAAAGAGACAGAGAGACTGAGGAAGACTTAAATGGATAGTGTGTAACATTTAGGGGGATTTATTAGCAGATATTGAATACAATATTCATAACTATGTTTTAATCAATGTATAATCACCTAAAACTATGAATCGTTATGTTTTCCCTAGCTTAGAAAAAGCCATTTATATCTACGTGGGTAGCGGCTTTGGAGTCCACCATCTTGCACCGCCATGTTTCTACAGCAGTCCAGAACGGACACTGGCTCTGGAGAGAGCCATTTGCTTTTTCTGAAGATAGGGATGCCTTCCGAAGCCGGGTATTAAACGGACCCCGGTGCTAAATAATTAAAGATTGTAGTATTGATAATCCCCAACGTTACTTGTGCTTTTTATTACTCTGCTCTCTCTGTCAGGCTGAGCCCTTCCAACTACACACACATGCACAAAGTGAACCCGTGAAGGGAAGGATACTCGAGTTGACACCAACAACTCTCTTTACTGTACGTGCAATATTGGAACGATTGACCAAAAGCTTCTTTTTTTTTTTAGAAACTTCTGTGCTGGCTGAGACAAGGCAGCCAGGAGGACAGCGGACAGGAGGAATGACTGATACTGACGGATGTCTGTGTTCTTCATTCTTTATAAACTTCACTCAGAAATGTTAGTTATTTTATTGACATTTTACATTTGTGGGATATTAATTACTTTACATAGTTACTTTGCTGTTGTAAACAAAACTCTTGCTGCTTCTAAATCTGTTTTTAAAATTCTATATATCTTTTTAGAAAAACAACAATTTAGTCATGTAAAAGAACAGAATATTGATAACAGTGGGATTTCTTAAGCTTTTTTTGTTTTTGGCGAACAACAGCTGCCCACTAGCCCTTGTGTTGTCCTCCCGACTGCCATACACCTGTTGTCCTCTGGGGTCAAAAATGACCCCACCTGGTTTGACTGTTTTTAAAGCATATAGTATAAATTGTCAATCAATTCTGTTTTACACCTTGCTTCTTACTTCAGTCCAACCCATTACAACAAATGTTTCCCTTCATTTTGGAATTTAGGGCCAATAGACCTTGTTTACATAAAAGTATACCCTGTTTTTGAGTGAAAATACAATGAAACAATGAATTATTTTGACTTTATATTATTTTTTACTATTTGACTGATCACAGAGAGGTACATATCAAAGTTTAGTGAGGATGCTGTTCTTGAATCATTTGAATTTTTCTAATGGCAGCACATAATCACACATGTTGTCCTCTGGGGTCAAAAATGACCCCGTCAGGTTTGACTGTTTAGAAAGCATACAGTATAAATTATCACCCACCTCTGTGTTTCAACTCCTTAGTCAACTTTATTCCAAGTCATTACCTTACATATAAAACATGTCAACATTCATTTCTGCAACATTTAACCCTCATGCTACCTTCAAATTTACTAACACCTGTTATCCTGGGGTCATTTTTGACCGCAGCAATTTGAACCTGCAGAACATTATTGTAATTAAAATTGCTACCAAAGTTTATGTGTCAGGTACTTAGTTTTTTGTTGACTACCTAAATAGCCCTTTAAATAAAACAACCCCCCCAACACCCAAACCCGTATACATCCAGAATCCCTGTTACGGGACTATGGAGAAATATGCAGATCACCATCAAATCTCACTGATTGACCTAAAATTGGAAAGAGATATTTTTTGGGTGTTTTAATGGCTTTACATATCACTTTACATATCAACATGTTGAGTTTGTGTTTACCCAGTTGTCCCCATTAAATTAGGAAAAGTCATTCAATATTAAACCAAAAATATGATGTCTCATTTATTTAGAACATTTTGTGTTGTCCTGGGGTCAAAAATGACCCCAGGACAACACAAGGGCTAGTCTTGTAATGAGCAATAGTTCCCAAAATGTATTTCCTCAGCATCAAAATTTCCCCTCAGGCAGTAAGTCAGTAAAGGGCAACTGGGGCTAACAACTCAACAAAAGTGCAATTTCAGCTAAAAAAATAACATTTTAAATCAGTAAATATACACAAGTGTTGGGTTAAATCCAACTAGCTTCTTTCATTTTATTTTATTTTGCACAACCCAGCGACCCACTCAGAATGGTAAAGGGGCGGTTTGGACCGTAACCAACCAGTTAACCAAATGACACCTGGATGTTACTTCAGGCCCCCTACAATGCCAACTGTGTGTCCTTCCTGCAGGTCTGAATGCGAATGCCCCCCTTCCTGCCCTTTGTTTCCACTTGTAATTACATTGTCTGGTCATAGTCTTCCTTACCTTTTGTTTTCTAGTATTTACATACAGTCTAAACACTGCTCATGGCTCCCTGTATGAAATGCTTCTTTTTCATTTGTTCTGGGTCAACTCACTGGCTCAGAGCTGCTCTGTGTACTCTGTGAGCTCACCAGTGTGCCGCCATGCACACTCACAACTCACAGCAACTTCTGAACTGGACTTGAATGATTTCTTCAACATAATTCACATGGAATGGACTAGTATATGCATACAGAGTTGATATGTTATTGTGTTTAGGCTCTGACCTTGTCAAGCATACACCAAGCTCACCCCAGTAGAAATTGGGGTAGTGATTATACAACTTCACCAGATTGGAACCACACGTAAAACATACAAAATAAACATAAAAATGCAAAGCTGATCTGCCGGGCTGGAGATGCAACCTTGTGTTATGTATCTGGAGTAAATTGTGTGCTGTACATTTGACAATTCACCGTCAAATGAGATGAAGAAAAGACACGACGTAAAATACTTTGGTTCTGGGTTTTTAAGTCAACTGTGTTGTACATTTAGTAACCGTTAAAAGTGGTAGGACACACCATGTTTAAGTAAGTTACTGCTATTTAAAATATACTTCTAACAGCAACAAATAAGCCATTGGGATATTGAAAAAAAAGACTACAGTGTTGAGACTAACAATGCCACTGTGATATGAGTCATCAGTGGAAATATACCACATACCTGGGGATTAAATCAGCGACCCTGCGATCAATGGCCGACCTGCTCTACATGTTGACTTTATGTCTTAATACTGTATCTTTCACTGAGAAGAATTTCCCCCAATCCATAGTCAGAAACTGAAACTTTAGGTCTAACGGCTCTAAAAAATAGATCCCTCATTTCATTTTGAGTCATGATGCAATGTGTCTGTACCAGAAAGCAACCAAGTACATTTCCAGCACAACAGAAATTTGGGAGTGACAAAACGAGACTGTGTGATGAGCGCCACCAAACTACAAAACCTGTTAATGAGGGCCGCATTTGCTTACAGATATTGTTGTATCATAAAGGGATTATTTCTTCATGTTAACATACTGCATGCACATGAAATGTACATCTAAAGTGTGCATCTAATCAAGGAGTGCAATTGATACTAAGGGTTTGTAGATTAACCAGTTTCAGGCTGTATGCAAGTGTGGCAACCTGGACATTTTAATGGCTACAATTATTTGCAGAAGTATTATTGTGTTAGTTTGTGTTATTAACTTGCCCCTCTCACCATTATTTTCTAGTTATTATAATTTAAAACGTTTTATGCTACTTTTAAACTCACCTGCTTTCACCTAAAGTAGCTGCAGGGCGATACTCATTTTCGCCAATAGGGGGCAGTAGCGTTTTTTGCTACGACTGGCGCTGTAATTCTTGAGAGAGAGATAGAGAAATACCATATACATGCCATATACATTTATGTTAAGTTCGCTCGCTTTTGTGGTGCCATGTTTTCATGTTTATAAAGTGTTTAATGCTGTAACATAAGGCAGCTAACTAAGGCTAGCATCATTAGCTAAACTATTTGCTAGGCTATTTGCACGCGCTAGCGGTTTAGCGCCATTGTGACGTCAGTAACCGGGCCTGATAATTGTATTATATACAGATAAATGGTGTGTCCTGTGACAGATAAAAGCAGTAGTTTGTTAGGCTGTATATTTCAGGTTGTGTTCACAATTCATGTAATTTCATCACAGCTGTATATATGTAGATAGTGTTACTTCAGTGTGTTCAGCTGTAATCTTTGTGTCTAAGATAAGCAAGTTAGACCAGCCGTAAGGAAGGACAGTTGAGATCGCAGCAAACGAAAACAGATATTCATCTAAGACTGTCTTCTTGTTGTATTCACAGCATAATAAATACATCTGGAAAACTGAATGTAAATTGTCATCATTCAGTGTGTAACACAAGCAACAACAATTTTAGCTGCCTTCCAAAATGGAGAGCTTTGGCTGTGGATCGCCACACTGTATGTTGTAATATATGCTCTATATCCATATAGGAGAGATCAATGCTGTCCATCCCGATGGGAGATAAAGTGTGTGGGTTGTGAATGTCTGTGGCCGAATTTTTAAATCCGACTTCTTTCAGTAGAGTCGTACAGAAAACCCATGTCTCCTCTACGGTCCTCTTTAGTTACCCAGAGCAAAAATCCAACCACAAGCACAGCCTGCAAAATGCACAATCACAAGTAGCAGAAAAGTTTGAGGCCAATGAAATTGACCGAGGAACAACGCAAACCCATTCCCCCTGTCAAATCGGACATGATTTGATTTTTTGCTTCCCACAAAGAGAAAGAACTCAAAAAGGTCAACCATGTTTGCAACCAAGAGAGGGCATTTCCATAGATATTCTGACACATTCCACGAAACCCTTTTCACTGCATAGGTTAAACAGAAAATATGAGTTATTTTACCAGAGGCTATGCATAATAAGAAACTCTCTTGTTGTGCAATGTAATCATTTTTCCACCGGCAAGTCTGCCACACTGGCTCGTTATACACGCACCATGTTGTGTAGAAGTAACCTGTTTCTCATTAGGCGTACTTGGAAATGCCACGGTTGGGTTTTGCTGATACATTTGCTCGCTCTCTTTGGTTGAAAGCCTCGGGCTACGAGCGTGATGGCAGCACAAGACTCTGCAGCTAAATTTGAAAAGATGTGGATAATACAGCAGTGATGAACAGGACTGTTTTAGTGAGTCTTGCTCCCATATGCCCTTTAAAAGGAGCAGAGAGTTAACAAAACATGGTACCTTGTGAGGGCACTCTTGTACACAAAAGACGCACACTTGGTTTGATTTGACCCCAGTCGATTTGAGGTTCATTGTAGAGATTCTGGTATCTAAATTGTAATGAAACCTACAGTAGCCATTTTGTTGATGAGATTAGCCCAGTTCACATCATGCAGCTGTTGCGACACTTCCCAGACAATTCAGAAAAGAGTATCAACCGGCTCCATCCAAAGAATCTTCCCAATGCTGCTTCATTTGTTTTCCATTAGAGCAATATTTCTCTGCAGTTTAATAATGACACAGTATGATAGTATTGATGTCTTAGACCTTTGAAATCAAACTACAAGTCTCTGCTGGTCGTATTAGCCCAGTTTTCATCATTGTGAATTTCATTTCTTTCATTTTTTTTTCATCAAGGTAAATGCATTATTTAAACCTTTCTTTTACTCTTGAAAAGATCTGCTGAGCGTGCATGATCTTTCCCCAGCAGTGCCTTGCACATCATACAGCTGTTAAAAGCTCACCCGTGGGAGCCACAGAATACAACCACTGTCCTTTTACTGTCTGCAACTGAGTAGCAACACAGGGTTTCAGGGTTAGGATGAACTGGAATGTCCCTGTGGTGGACACATTATTATTTCAATTAAAAATTGTAAACATTGTCTCATTGACTTAATCCCACCTAGCCCCACCTCCTTGCTGGACTTCTGCAAGGGGCCTAAAACAGACCCCTATCCTGGCCCGGACCCACACCTTTCAGACCTAAACCCATCTTGAGACCAAGGCTATATTTTTATTTCCTCTTAAAGACTAAGCTATGTGCTTGCTTTGGAGATGCTTTCTTAAACATTAAAAGTCGAATCTGACAACAGCAATAGGCCGACACGGACTAAGATACTGCAGCCCATGAGCACAAAACACAAAGTTCTACTAGCCAATAAAACCATAGGGTTGGTGGCAATACAAACATTTTCATTATTGATGCTGTTCTGATAACCTCACACCTACGTGATGTACGTCTAACAAATCTTCTTTTTCAACTCATACATTGCAGTCAAATAGCAGCATGTAATGCTATAGCATCTCAAAACAATACACTATCCTCCTCACCAGTTAGTAGATAAGCTTTAACCTTTTCCAAAGATCAACTGATGAACCTGGTCCTGTGTTGTGAGGATATGCCTCTGTATGTTTTCGTGAAACTATTTCCTGCTAAATTTGACTCACTTTGAACTGCCACTCCATTTCTTGTATAGTGCTTGGGCCGGGCTGTTGCTCATATTGAAATGTGAATTGCATTGAGACATTGTATGGTAATATTAGGCTATACAAATTACCTTCACTTAAAATTGTGCACCTTCAAATAATGATTGCAGCATCTTACAACTTGGAACTTATTTCCATACTCATCATCCTATTAATCTGTTGTGATCACATTGTGGCAGTTTCTTTTTCCTTATTAACCAAAACCTAGCAGCCAAATCATGTAGCTCCTCTTTACTCTAATTGCTAAGAGTTTGTTTTCAAACCTTGTTCAACGTGCACTGTCTCAGATTGACCTTATGTGCATTAAGTGCAGAAAAAAAAATGACATCAACGTCACAACACCAAAATGGAATTGCCAACACTTGGAAATTTCCGAGTAAAGGTCTACTGCTGCCTTCACATTAAAACGCATTATGCTGAAGCAAGTGCCAATTTAGTATTACTTGTAGCTATACATATCAAAATCTAAGCAGAACAGAAAACTGCATTTAGCTTGTGTGGATATATCACAACTGGCCGGTACTAGATCCACTAAATAAAGTCAGCATTGCGCCAATGCTGATCTGAGTAATGCATTCCTAATTGTAAACAAGCCAGTAGTTCAGTTAGATAATCTGAACGTTATTGAAGGTTAATACTTCCTGAAAACAAGGGCAACTACCGTAGGTCAAAGTTAAAGTGTGATGGATGTTTGTATAGTGTGTATAGTTTCAGCAATCATTTTACAGTTTCTCTTCCAAATGTGTATTATTTTCGGACTTTGTTTGTGCAAGGTTAGGACAAGGACAGGTCACCAGGCTCTCACAGGGCTGACACATGGACACAGACAACTGTGCATGCTCATATTCACACCTAAGGGCAATTTAGAGTCATCAAGTAACCTAACCTGCATGCCGTTGGGCTGAGGGAGGAAAAAACCCATGCTAACGCAGGAGAACATTCAAACAGAAGGGCCAGGCCAGCGGGCTTCAACCCTCTATTGCTGTGAGGCAAAAGTGCCAACCACTACACCACTGTGCCACTCCTGCAATTAACAGGGTCAGTGTAATGCTAATTGTACCAATGGGAATGATGGCCGAAAGATGCAAATGTGGTTGTCATAAACTGGTCATATCTTTTAGAAGAGATGCAGTTTTAGGAGTCAAATATTGCAACCCAATTATTACAAAAGGCTTTCAAAAAGGTCTCCGATGTGATCATGGCCTGAAGCTACGGTTGCCCCTGTTGACATTTCACATGACCTTTTGAAAGAGTGTCACCGGGAGAACATTGCCTGTGGTGATTTAAAGTGTCGAATTGTATGACTTTGCATGCTTACGATGTCTTTTCAACTGCATACCCTGGCCTGGTCTTTGGAAGATAATTGACAGAACTCGCCGATAGTGTCAAAAGAGCTGAAATCTACTTCCCGTTGAGCTGACAGATATGTTTATGTTTTACACCTCAGAAACTGGATTGTGACTAAGTTTCTACTCTTGTGGAATTAGTCCACCTGCTATTACACTGCAGTAAACTCATTGGGACTTGACAGCAGGAATATCCCACAGAGTTTCTCCAGTGAAGAGCGAGCAGTTTTGCATTAATGCTTGTGCATTTTGACATTTCCAAAGACATTGTGAACGGGTGTTTGAGTTTCTCGAGTCCTGATGTAAGCTTTTATTTTGACGTGGAGAAAACCGACATCAGGGACATGTGGAACAGCCACTTCATACAGGCCTGCTTCTGAAGTCAAAGTGCTACTTGACACACTTGACACTCACCCATGGGATATTAGCCAGACACTTGAGTTAAACATTTGCAAAAATAGTTCCTGGATAACCCGAGAGCTCAAAAATCCTTCCTTTTTTTCCTGAAACTATGAAAAACACTAAGTTTTCCCCTTCTGCAAAACTAAAGTCAAAGTGCCATTTGACTCTTCACAGTGCTGGGATTAACCCACTTTCCATTCTGCAGTGAAGTCACAGGGATTTGACAGTTAGACTCGCCAGACTCTCGAGACTCAACTGGACTGACCTCTTTGCTTTGAAATGTCTGCCCTGTAGGAACCAAAGGGAAGCTGACGATGTGTTGTCTGTTTTTGGATTTTGGACTATGAGACCTAGTGGTACAATTTCAACATTTACACTGACTCATTTTCTTGTTGACTCTTCAGGAAATACATTTTTATCCATAAGTCATCATCATATGTCAAACTAAATTGCTTGCTTGTACCTTCCCAAATGATCTGCATAACTGTTCCAAAAATTACTCATAAATACATTTTATTTTTCTATTTTGTCACCTAGTTAACGTCTGGTTAAGTTTAGGTTACATAAATTACTTTAAGAAAAGACCGTGGATAAAATGTGACTGACTGTCGGAAATTGTCTCTGGTGTCTAAGTAACACATCTCAAAAACCCTGAAAGGGAAAAAAAACAAAAAAAAACGTTTACGGTCAAATTCTCAATCCTTTTTTTTTTTTTTTTTTTTTTCTTTTTTTTTTGGTCAAAAGGGTGATTGTGGCTCAATAGAGGGGCAGGGTCATCCTTCAATCAGAGGATTGGTGGTTCGATCCCCGGCTCCGAGGGGCTCCATGTCGCTGTGTCCTTGGGCAAGACACTTAACCCGGGAGTAGTCGGAAGACTAGAAAAGCACTATACAAGTACAGTCCATTTTAATGTCAACATGCAAACAAGCTCACAGTGACAATGATAACATGATTATGCTTTGCAGGCATTTAACCATTTCATTTATTCTACTGAACACAAAGTGCACCTAAGGCTGATGGGAATACCTTTAGCTATGCAGATATGTGTTAATATAACAAAGTAATAGGCAAAGTGACATTTTTGAATGATGATAATAATACATTTATTTGTATAGCGCTTCAAAAATGACCCAAAGGCACTTTACATTGTAAAAACAGAAACAATAAAAGCAATAACAATATACGTATGTCTGAGAACAAAATGTCTGGGCAAAATAATACAGGGTTGTTCTGCTAAGAAATGGATTGGGCTCTGTTTTTGCCACAACTCAGCGTTACCAGCAAGGAATTGCATGTGCGACATTTTAAAGAGTACATTTATTTTGCTGGGCTTCTTTTTGCTAACTAAATGAAACAGTCAGCATCAGCCGGCCATTACTCTAGGGTTCGTCTGGGATTTGTGCCCGGGACCTCTCACACCCGAAGCAAGAATCATACACCTAGAACAACGAGCCAATAAAATGTGTCATCATTTAAAGGCTGCCTGACGAAATTCACCATTGTGAATTAAGTCAACATGACCATTACTTGCAGGCTCGTCAGGGTTTTG
Source organism: Anarrhichthys ocellatus (assembly GCF_004355925.1). Taxonomy (NCBI): domain Eukaryota; kingdom Metazoa; phylum Chordata; class Actinopteri; order Perciformes; family Anarhichadidae; genus Anarrhichthys; species Anarrhichthys ocellatus. The sequence continues at coordinate 95,561 of NW_022280153.1, read as the reverse complement.
CACCATGGTCCTCTCTACCCAAAGTGGGGGTCAAACCCCTAGACCAATTAGCCAAGGAAAACACTCATCGATTCATTTCTTCGCCACAATATCCTGCTTGGATCTGTAAATGCCTTACAATTTCCATTTGTTTGGACTTGTCTCACGTCAGCATGGCTTGGCAAATAAAGCACGGTCTGTTCTCATGCGCAGTCTTTGAAAGCAGTCAATGAAATGGAAAAGATCTCATTACATCATATAAGGAATAGTGGCCACATAAAGACAGATTCCCGTGTTTGTATTTACGCAGACTCATATAGCCTAATGATTTGAAGACTGTCGTGCAAGTAGCCAGGTTCAGGAAAAACTTTGGAGCGATACTCTTAAACAGGATTAGGATTACCTGTATAAAATAACTCCCATAGTTCCTCCCATATAGAGAGTGATGCCTAGGTTTTTAGGGTGCTGATTGATAACATAGTGAGGCAACGATGATGAGTAATCGACTCAGGTTGGGTGTCCGGCTAATACATTGTTCTGGCGTCAGAGAAATTCATGGCTGATTTCAGTCTCCTTTGGATTTTGTGTAACTTGCAAACATCCTAATAACTTTACGCACTTTGAAATCTGCAATATTTTATTGAAATGAGTAGAGGTGAAGTTAAGTCATACAAGTGTTTGGTGATGACATGCTTAAAAGAGAGTATCATCTCTTCCCCAATTGGTCCTGAGTTGGAAAGAGAAAGAATAATTTACGACCAAGAAGACACCTTTTCTTCTTTCCTTTTTCTTTGCGCCACGCAGTTTTGATGGACACCATAGTCTAATTGCTAAGTGAAAAATAATTGGCCTGAGGGGAAATATGATTTCTGAGAGAGATGAGGAAAGCCCGTTTTCTGTCTCATTGGATCACAACCCTTTCGGAAATCTTTGTAATTTCTTATCTCGTTTTTTTTTCCTTCCTCTTTTAGACATTGAAATAATATTCTGTGCATAATTCATTTTAAAATCACTCTTTTCACGTGATAAAGAAAGCTTGTTATTTTCCAAAGCAAATTCTGTGCAACTAAAATGATAACAATGTATATTTGGAAAAAAAAACTCTTGGAGCGGATATGGGAAATGAACATTGATCATTTGGTCATTTGATAACACAAACCTAGAGGTTTTTCTGCTTCTTGCTATCATCTAAGTATAACGCCCAGTTCACACATCCAGACTCTGAAGGTTTGATGCTTCAGACAGAGTGCTGGTGTGATCACATAGCAGTGTATGGAACCCTGTTTTGGATTTAAGAATAATAGGGGTCTGTGTCTGACTGTTTTTTTTTTGGAATTTAAAGAAACAGACAATCTGACAATAACCCCCACTGTACTTTTTTAGCGATTGGCCAGGTGTGTGGAGGTGAGCAAATAAGCAAGTTTTGGAAAAATTGTAATGCAACTGCTTACTTGGAGAGATCAGGGAGGCGAAAGGGTGGGGCTAAGAAGAAGCTGTAATGACAAGCTTTTCACCTCCAGACATTGTTAAATGACAAATCCTAAAACCGAGTTCATTTCACGTATACTGAGGCATAACTTGCAATTGTCACCAACATGTCTTTTAAAAGCCTCATCAACGCCCAGCAGTTTCAATATTCAAACTGAAAAACATTTATTCACACATATGAATAGTGAGTGCAAGAGACCATTTTCTCATGTAAATTACAGAGCCAGCCGGCGCCAACACTTGATGCAATGCAAGCCTGTCTTCACTTCTCTTTGTGGACCTAATTGGACCCCCTTTGGATCAGGGAGATGGGTATTGTACTCATTTATGCAAAACTATTTAAAAATACATTCCATTAGATTTGCTGATCAGATTGGTACACCTTTAATGATGAACAGTTTTTGGCTTAATGACCCAGTGGCTGTTACTACTAGTGGCAAGGCTTTAAAAATACAAAATTAAGTTGTTGTTTTTTCTGTCCAATTCTTTCTTATTCTTGGCTGTAATGAACATCGCCGCCTGTAAGAGCCGCTAGCATTGCTTTGGACTAGTCAATTGCATCACGACCCTTTCTCCCTCCCTTTGTCTCTCCTTCTCTGTTTTGCTCTCTCTTCCACACACACACAAACACACACACACACTCTCTGTCCTTTGCCTCAGTCCATATTGATGACCAGTGGGTAATAACAGAGAAGTGATATCGTTGTTACTTGTTTCAAGCAATAATTATCCTCTGGCTTATTATTGGCAGGTAGGGAATGAACATACAGGATGTGTGTGTGGGTGTGTGTGTGTGTGTGTGTGTGTGTGTGTGTGTGTGTGTGTGTGTG
>NW_022280153.1:74285-93254 GCF_004355925.1 Anarrhichthys ocellatus | reverse complement strand
TGTGTGTGTGTGTGTGTGTGTGTGTGTGTGTGTGTGTGTGTGTGTGTTGGGGCTGTACAGGTAGTATATTTTCTAATGTATGGACATATTTGCTAAAGCAGACTAGCATGCAAACATGTCTACATAATGCTGTGTGTGTGTGTGTGTGTGTGTATATATGTATCTCTGTATGAGGTTTCAAACAGTTCACTAACATCAAGCAGAGGAGGGTAGGTCGTAAGCACGCCCAGCAAAATCAGTTTAGTTTCTCCCACATCCAGCCAATCATGATGTGTGGTGTCAAACTGTATGTAAAGGCAGGACCCTGACTCAATCTGGCAGTTCAAGCAAATCTGGCACCTACACCGGCCATACAGAATGACAATCAGACATATGTTTGAAATACCCATAAATTAGCCTTCCAACAAATGCATTTTATTAAAAGAATGAATTCTTCACAATATTTGCAAAATGAGCATATAGGCTACTGTACAATAAAATAAAACAAATTGCCACGCTATTGTTAAATGAATAGAAACAGTAGTAGAGAGCAGCCACAGTGCTGATCCTGCTGCTGAGAGTGGCTACTGCTATGGGAGCTGTTTCACACAAATGTGTGTTTATTAAAGTATACAACTTGTTTTGGAAGCTGTGATGACAAGCTTTTCACGCCACCTTTGATTGTGGCCATTCAGAACACATACGGACATCTCTAGACATTGTTAGATGCCATATTGTAAGACCTAGATTTCATGTATACTGAGGCCTTGAGGCATGAGTAACCCTGCTAGGAACCATCTCATCCACTGATCATGCAACACAGTCTCACTCCCAACTCATCAAGGCAATAGTCCACCTTCCCTTCCCCCTCTCTCAACACACACACATTGAGCGATGTGGCGTTAGGCCCTCTTTGTAATGCTCTTAAGTCTTGTTTTTTCCTAATAATATATTCGGCTTCAATATATGTTTGTTGGTGTTTAGTTATTAAAAAATAACCTTTTTCACGGTCGTCAAAAACCTGTTTACTTCCACTACGCATCTGTATTTACGGTGCAGTTAAGTAGCAATCTAACAGCACCGTAAATTACATTTATGTAACCACAATAACACAAACTCATATTTTTCCCAAATTGTTAGTGTAATAGTGGCAAAACATATGAATCAGATAGTCAAAGCTTCATTCAAAAAACTCAATCACGTCTGTTAAAAAATGACATTTGATACAGTCTTATCCATAATATGAACTACTTTTAAGGTGCACAGAGCAACGTTTTGATGAGCAGGGATGAAAATAGCCTACTAGAAGTCTTCTAGTTGTGCATAACTCCCTCGGGACTGTTCTTTCTTTTCCCACCCGTGCCCAAGTACGCCAAAAGAGACTGGCTATGAAATCATTAAAAATTTGTGTTCGGCACGCTCCTGACAGACCGGGAAAGGAACACTCCTCGATCATATGGATCATACTGTTTTTTCTAAACATTAATATGTGCTTTCACATAAGCTGTCGGTGCATATACATATCGTGTATATGACTTCTCATTTCAAAATGGCTTTTCCTCAGCATGAGTAAATGGATGTATGGCATGAGAGCACGTAAGACACGTGTTAATTGCGTGAGTCTCATGGTTAATGCGTGAGAATTGGCAGCCATGGAGAGTCACTCCCTCTTCCTACCGGATACTTGCAATATGTTGGTTGGCAACATGGTCCGCCCAATAGCTTGATCGAGGTGCGTTGAGATGGATGCAAGTCTCTTAGAATGTGTTTAAAAGGAGGAATTTACTTTCAATTTAAGCTTCCAAGTAAGCTTAGTCGTAGCAAGTACAAGGTGAAGGCACCATGCGTTCGTGGCCTAAATCGTTTGACTCCTCATAGCGTGTGCACCTTAAAAGGAAACTGATAATTAGCAGTATTAATGGTATTAGCCAATTAGCTAACTTGCCCTGAAAAGCACCGAGCATCGAAGGAAAGGGCAGGGGAGCTATTTGTCTTCCCAAGGCCAAGCTAGTGTGGAATGTGTGTACTGCAGAGAACACACACACACACACACAACACAGAACAGAACAGGAGTTGGTACAGAATCAAGAAGTAGCTAATACACAAACTAATGCTACAAGCAAGTACATGTCCATATACATGCAAAAACAAAAGGCATCAAAAGGCAACACACACACATACAAAAACACCAGTAGCCACATTTTAGGCTAAAGCTAACTTCCATTAATTAGGAGCATGTATTTCCTCTTCCTAATTTAGTTGTCACAGTGATGGCAAAAAACCTCCCATAGAGTACAATGAAATAAAGAAAATGAAGAGAAAGAAGAGGTTATATTGACGGCTGCTATTTTGGGGGCAAAATGAGAAACCAAAAAGTCAAAGAAAATTAGGTTTGCATACAACAAAACTATATTCTCAATTATGTTTTGAGGTTCTTCCGGGTTACACTCGCAGTTTTAAACAAATGGAAACAAAACTAAAATGCAACACAACTGCTTGTTTGTGTTGAGTAAAACATTGTGGTTTGGTTTTAAAAAAGTACATTTCTTACGTTGTTTAAGTCAACATTGACTTTTTTACACCGGACACAGACAGCGGTCTCTTGAGTGAAAGTCCTGTGTTGATCAACCCATCCACCCCAAACTCCTCAGTATGCAGATTTTTTATTTTTTTTAAATGTATTTATTTAAAAGGGACCATGTACAGTTTAAACATAAATGTCACCATCGATGCACTGTACCAGATTGTAGCTTAAGCTAATTTGCATCTGCAGTCCCTATCTGCAGACTATGATTAGAAATGTATTTTTAATGTATCAAAAACAAACTCAGTCCGGGAGAAAATATGCTTTCCCTGAAATATAATTGACAATGGAAGGTTGTTATGATGCGAAGGTCATTTTTAGGAGACCAGGCTAGTGTGTGTGCATGTAGGTGTGTTTGTGTGTGTGTGTGGGTATATATGCCGACCTCGCTGTGTGTGCGTGTAAAGGCCAGTTCAGCAGTGGGCTGTTCCTGGGAGAGGTAACCTTTCGTGGGGAAGACAGAAACTCACTCCGACAGCCCGAGGTAGAACTCCCAGGAAACATACACACACATGACTGCCCACACACAAACCCACATTTGATGGCGTATGCTGTAAATAAAAAACTAAAAGAAACACATTCAGTCTCACACCAATCCTGTCCCCTAAAAAATGACTCTCCAATACAACGAAACTGCACTCTAAATTAAGGACTACACCGCCGCAACAAACCAAACAAGACAAAAAAGCAACAAAATCACTACTTTGAATTGTTGAGGCAACCTAAGTACTTCCTTCACACCGAGACACAAACAGCAGTCTCCTGGGTGAGAGCCCTGTGTTATGTGGCACATCCACCACCACCCCCAACCATTTGCCTACATGGATTTTTGACACAGCGAATGTAATCCACGACAAAATACGTTTCCCACGCAACGTATTTCACAATGCAGTTTCGTTGTATGGGAATGGCATTTTCAGGAGACAGGACTGCACAAAACACATACAGAAAACCACTCAAGCTGACGACAAACAGAAGCTGGGATCATGGCCATTCACTCTCACACACTCACATACACAAAATCCCGCCCACAAGCCCATTTTTAAACCTTAATCACACTTAATATGTTTTGCATGGATTTCATCTTTAAAAACTGGCTGCATTATTTGCTGACATAAGCATTTTGTCACATGGTCGATTTAGTCTATGTCTCTATTAGAATATTAATGTTCTATTTACGAACAATCATTACTTTACCGCCAGCCATTTTCCATTGATTCTTAAACAACATTCTTGTTTAAATTCATGGCAGGACTGTTACCTTTTTTGACCTTACTTATGATAAATAATGACAGGGACAACCATCGAGACTGTGCCCCCTGCAGACCACCAGCCCCTCACACTCTCCCCCACCGATGTGTGTGCTGCGCTGAGCGAGATTAATGCACCTAAGGCTGCTGACTGAGGTCCTGACTGACATCTTCAACCAAGCAACTGTACCCACATGCTTCAAAACCACCTCAATCATGCCAGTGCCAAAACACTCCACTGCAGCGAGCCTAGACGACTTCCATCCTTTTGCACTCACCCCCATCATCATGAAGTGCTTCGAGAGACTGTTCCTGGCTCATCTCAAAACCTGCCTATCGCCCACACTGGACCCCCTCCAATTCGCCTACCGCCAGAACAGGTGTACAGAGGACCACATTTCCACAGTGCTTCACTCCGCCCTCTCCCACCTGAACAACACCTATATGCTGTTCATCAACACCATCACCCCCTCCAAACTGATCACTAAACTAAGTGACCTTGGCACCAACACCTCCCTCTGCAGCTGGATACTGGATTTCCTAACCAACAGACCCCAGTAAGTTAGGTTAGGCAATCACACCTCCTCTACCCTCACCCTGAACACTGGCGTTCCACAGGGCTGTGTGCTGAGTCCTCTCCTCTACTCCCTGTTCACCTATGACTGCTCGGCTGTACATGGTTCCAATACCATTATCAAGTTTGCAGACGACACAACGGTGGTGGGCCTCATCAAGAACAACGATGAGTCGGTCTACAGGGAGGAGGTCCGGCACCTGGTGGTGTAGTGCGCCAACAACAACCTGGCCCTCAACACCAAAAAGACCAAGGAGCTTATTGTGGACCTCAGAAAGACCAAAGGCTGCACACACACCCCCATCCATATCAATGGAACAGAGGTTGAGTGTGTCACCAGCTTTAGGTTTCTGGGTGTCCACATCTCAGAGGACCTCTCTTGGACCCTCAACACCTCAACCCTGGTCAAGAAGGCAGACGAGCGTCTCTTCTTCCTGAGGAGACTGAAGAAAATCCACATGTCTCCTCTGATCCTGGTGAACTTCTACCGCTGCACCATCGACAGCATCCTTACAAGCTGCATCACAGTTTGGTATGGCAACTGCTCCATCTCAGACTGGAAAGCACTGCAGAGGGTGCTAAAAACTGCCTAACGCATCACCGGTACTCCACTCCCTGCCATCGATACCGTCCACCTCAAGCGCTGCCTGCAGCATCGTCAGGGACACCTCACACCCTGGCCATTGACTGCTATAGGAGTCTCTGTTCCAGCACCAGCAGGCTCAGGAACAGCTTCTTCCCCTCAGCTGTCACTTTACTAAACTCTGCACCATGGTGATATCCCCCATCCTCGGTTATCTAGCACATTGCACTGCACCTTTACTTTCTTTTTGCACTTCTGGTTAGATGCTAAAACTGCATTTTCTTGTCCCAGTACTTGTACTCTGTGCAATGACAATAAAGTTGAATCTGAATCTATGACTAATGTCAGTTGGTTAGTAAGTTAGAATATAATATGTAAAAAATGAAACAATCAGCTAATCACACACCAAACATACATCATCATGCATCCCATACACACACAAATATGCATGCACTGAAATTTAGGTATTTCTCAAAAGGCACATGCATGACTGCTCACACAAGCAATAATACGTGCAGGTAAGCAGCTACAAGGACACTGCACACACTCACTCAAAGCTATGCACTCATTTTGAAATGCACACAGACATGAGCCACACGATCACACACACACACACACACACACAAACCAGTTCCTACCAGAGTGTGACTGATTGAATTTCAACCTTTTCCTTGTCTGCAGGCCAAAGGCAGCAGCAACCGCTGAGCAATGCACTTTGCATTTTACTCCCCTCTCTGCCTGCATTAGTGTGTGTGTAGGTGTGTGTGTGAATCAATGATTTTTCCATGTCACCTGTCCATATGTAAAGGTGACAGAAATGTKGTAAATATGGAGGTCTTTAATACCAAGAAGAGCTCTCATGGCGCTTCCAGTACTCCTCAAACAGCCTCTTGCTGACATGTTTTGCATGTCTTGTTCTTTGTTTCATTTGCTCCTTTTTTGGTAACCTGTATTACATGCTGCTTTTAATACCACCTTTGATGTGTGCAAATGAAAGTCAGTGTGAGACAATGAGTAATCACGATCCACATCTCAAATGGCCAAAACAGGATGGAAAAGTCTTTAAAGCATCGTTTAAATCAGACACTGTACTACTGCACTGAGAATTAATCAAATCAAATCAGACAGTGAACTTTATTTCCTTGGGTTAGCTGTAAGCAACCACCACCATGGCCAAATTATGAAGCAAGTACAGATTTGCTTTAAGATTCTGCGCATTGAACAGCTGGTATAATGCAGCCCTTCATAAAGTCTCTACTTACTACCCAAAGTTTCCTTAAACAAGTGCTCAGGCTTTTAACAGCACTTCATGTAATGTCTTGATGTCAGTTGTCATTCTACTGTAGATAAAAATGTATGAGGACTCTCTTATTATGGGGGGCACTTTTCATTGAATGACAGGGGTCTCAGCCCCCCTAGAATCAGCTGTTATTGTTATATCTTGCTTGCTCTTCCCCAACTTTGCTGAGGCTTTCTGCATTTTGCCACAGTGTATATTTTCTGGCTCCAGTACCTCCAGAAAGGCAGAGAACAGTAGCCCCAAACACATTTGACAAAGAATTGTGTGGTAATGTCATGCATACGTCAATGTGGTCAGAGGGATCATCAAACATCACTGCACGCTTCCTGGACTGAAGCTTCCGAGAAAGCATCCGTGCTTTTATTTTGGCTGCAGGTTCGCAACGCTGACATAGAAAGGGAGTGTCTCAGATAAAAAGAGAAGGCCACGCTTCACCTTTCTACAATGTTGTACTAAGATTCATAGTGAGTAAAAATGTGAAAAAAGCAGTGTATTTAGCTCTATTTTTATTAGTATTGACTGTTTGCAAACGCTGTATTGGCTCAAATATTAGATGAAAGTGATTATAAGCTAATTTTGAAGAAAAAAAAATGACACTGGAAATGCTTGCCGGTTTGACCAAATATTAAATACCTGGACTGTTTTTACAGTAAAGACATTGCAAGACATATTTTAATAATTTTAAGAATGTATTTCTTCCATGGCAGCAAACAATTTCACACAGGCCGTCAGACATCTAAACAGGTCTGAATAAATCCACAAAAAATCACCATGAATGAACTAGAAAACAAAACATGCAAGCCTAGCAACAATTAAGGCAACAAACGGTCCATGATGCAAAAAATGCATCTGTAGGAGCTGGTGTTACAAAAAAAAAAACTTTTCAAGAGTAATTCCAGAAGCACAGAAAAACAAAAATCATCTTATATTCAAATCAATACAGTATTGAAATAAGAAGTGGTTTGAGACGTCTTTCGGGACAGTTTGATATGTTTACGATGAAAAGTTTTCACTATTCCAGTTCACACCGACCATACAGAAAATGAGCAAAAAATACAGTGAGAGAAAGCAATAGCATCGCATAACTTATACACATTTCAATGGTTCAAGGCAAACATTTACAACACACCCACCGCAAAACCAAACACAAATATTATCTCTGCCTGTGAGCTCTAATTAACTGATTAATCACAACCAATTAACTACTTTATGATCATACAGCGCAACCTCAGTTCCAGGCAAACAGCTGATCAAATCATCTACATAATGTTAAAGAACACATTGCAGTAGAGTACATAGTGTTTGATGGCACACAATGAAAGGAACCTCTGTTTTAGTAAGAAGTCCTTCCTCAACTCAGTCAGTATCAACACTACTGAATGGCAACTTGGCGGACTTTGCGACTATGCACAGCTGCTTGAGCCACTTTGGCCACCGGATGCCTGAGAGTAATATATTGCTCTATAACCCTTTTGTGCACAGGGACAGTAATTCCCAAGCCTGGCATTGAATGAATGAATCCCCCCCCCACCTTCATCATCATGACCTCTGGCTTGCTTTCAGATTCAATCCATTACAGATTATGCTCGGTCCCATTTAGCAATACCCATTCCAGCTAAAAGCGATACTGACCACTTCAGCTGCCGATTGATTTGCAGGACGCCTGGGGACAGAAAAGACACAAGAAGACTGATGGGACAATATCCATAATAACCGAGCCCCGGTTTCATTTGCTTTCAATTCAATCAGCTTCTTCACTTCCGAGTCGATCAGTTTTCTTCAACATATTCAAAACACCGTTATGCTTAAGCAGGTTGTCACATCCAAGTCCAATTTAGACATAACTGTGACTGAATGCTGCGTCAATAGTAATGTATTTTAGGGTTCAAACCATCAAATTTGAATGAATAGAGTGGGTGTTTGACAGAAATCTTGCGGGTCCAGCTTGGTTTGGTAAGTCACTTTGGTAAAGCTGATTGGTGCTGAGAGGACTATTCATCATCAGCTTAGCCTCTAAACAGCTGCTTTTTAGAATGCTTGAGGGGCAAAAAGGGCCGTAATTACCATAAACCCAGTGCATGGACCTTTTCCTTTGTGGTGGGTTAAAGGATTTTGGAAATATACTTTTACGTTACAGTTACAGATTGAGAAGTACCTGCCTGAAACTGTAATCTTCTTTCATCTCTTTAAACATTAATTAAGCAAAAAGTCATTATCGGTTGGTGGATACTGCTGTTCATGCTGTCTGCTAACTGCTGTGCTTATTATACTGTTTTCACACAACAATGGAATAATCCTTGAATAATTAAATGAACTGCCATTAGTCTGAATTGGGAGATTTCAATCATTAGTCCAGGATGGTAAACACAATCACTCGTCAGCACAACAGAGAAACAGACGAAATTAGCTATTTTTATTGTGTTAGATGTTTGCAGTTTTATGTTAAAAAGTGAAACTTGTTACAAAGCCATTAGAGAGTCCCATTTAAGGGCATTTTGGGAAGTTTTTCCTTTAGGCTCAAAGAAAAGAGGACGTTGTATGTTTTACAGTTTGAAAAGGCCTCTAAGACAAATTAGCGTTTTGTGATTTTTGGACTATACAAACAAAAACAGCCGGTGTAATGTTTATTTTTACTGTCACAAATCAATTGTGTTAGAATGCTGGATTTTATTTAAATGCAATAGTCACCAATTGTGACCTTCCAGCTATTTTGTTTTTGCAATATGTTTTTTGATTCATCAGCACAAGTGTGATTTACAACAGATGTAAGTAATTGACAGATTCAGGATTCTAATCAGGAGACAACTAAAACGTTTGTTAGCCACACTAAGATATCTGTGAGGCAGCACTTAGGCACAACATGGACTCCAGCTAAATGCTAATATCAGTGTAGCACCCTGTCAACAGTGGCCAATCTCAGGCTAATTTTGTTAAAGATGCTAATGTTTAGCAGGTATACGCAAGGTCAAATTTAGAAGTGGCACACTTGCATACAAAGATGAGATTAGGGCTTTATATTTATATTTTGGTGCTCATGTTAACGGGTCAGAGCAGCCACCTCGCCTGCGTGAGCACCACTGCTCAGGTGCGGCTCGGCTGCATGTCTTCTTGAGACTTGAAGTCTTGCCTATCTTTACTGTGTGCCACGCACGGTTTACAGGAGGAATAGACAGTGAAAATGATCATACATTATGAAAAAAAAAGCGATATTCAACTTAACACTTCCTGTTTCAGTTTGCCCCTTAGGGTCTTTTTGTGGACAGGATCCCTTTATTTATTTTAAACAACGCTTTCATTCTGAAATATTTGCAGGACAGTGTTTTGGAAGATGTAGTGACTTGCACAGCTCCATATATTAATAGAGTTCATCATCTGTGACCCTTAAAGATCTCAAACTAATTTCATGGGAATCCATGAAAAAGATGTTGATACATTTAACCCAAAACCAGAAACTGTCTGTCGACCTGCCATGGGGATCAGGTCTGGTCATAAGGATCCATCTTCTTGGCACCTTGTTGTGCAATATGTCATGGCAACCCATTGTGTATAGGTGACTTTGTTTAAATCAAGACCAAAAGTGGTGGACCAACCAACTTTTCTATCCAAAGTGCATTTCCTTGAAAAATACCAGATACCTGGTTTTAGGAACAGCATAACACATAGCCTTCATACAGTAGCTAAATGTTTAATCACTATTGTGATCGGTGAATAGTAATATGAAGTGCTGCTGAAGTGAAAATTGCAAGTGTAAATTTAAGAGATTAATTCAAATTGTCTCATCAAACTGTAGCAGTCTAGTAACACCCGCCCCACTCCTCCCATCCACTGAGCACTCGATTGATCTGCACACTGCCTGAAGGACAGAGTGGAGAGCAAATGAAGGCAGAGACTAGATAAATGACCTGTCTCCATCACAACGACCTGAAACCACTGACCCCAGAAAGAGAATACGGTACTCCTATTGCTCATTTGGATGGACTTAGCCAACATCTGTCTTGGATTTGTGTCTCAAGTCACACTACAGAAGCTAATTGTGGTAGATCACACTGGACCTCCAAAGTATTGGTTTTTATGAAGCCAGGGGGATGGGGGAGATCGTAATTGAAGAATTGCTGGACAAAAGGCTTACTTACATCAACTGTAACTTATGGGTCAAACAACAGAGCTAAAAGAAAAAGCAGAAACTGAAGCAGAAGTTTCCATAAAGCTGTATCTAACTTGAAGCTTGTATCTCTTTAAGTGCCAGACATGCAAAGCCTTCTCTGTGCAAACCAAATGCCATCGCCACTATTTCAGGGAGTAGATGAACATATTAGATACATTCTTTGATCAACTCCCTTGTTCTATGATACAAAATCTCTTCAATTACTTCTCACGTGCATTAGGCTATTTGTCGACTTTTAATTGTCGATATGAGAAGAGAAAAGAACTGCAGAAAATTCTTTCGATTTGACTTAATTAACTTAAAGTAATGTTAGTTTAGGTAATAACTTTTTGGTCTACCTTTGCCCATCAAAGAAATAATCTAAAGCAGAGGTCTTCAACAGGGGGTCCGCGGAGGTACTGCAGGGGGTCCGCGAAATGTTTGGTTGATTAGACAATTACATTTTTTTTTCTCTAAACATGAACCTGTCCATTATTTTAATAGTTCAGTATTGTATGAAAGATAACAGGTGTGTTTATGCATGGCAGTGGCACTAATAGGCCATCACTCATTTTTCGTTTCCACATTGATGTTTAAAATGAAAACATCAATTTGAATACCTTGTATGCATGATTATCATGCAATTGACAATGTTGATATTGGCATTGGTATCAGCTGACAAGGTATGTTTATAAATGGCAGTGGGATGGTCACCCTACTCACTGTACCTTGCACATGTTTAAAATAAAAACATGAATATATGAACCTGTGTATTATTTGAATAGCTTAGTATTGAATACACAACAACAAGGTATGTTTATACATGGCACTAGGCCCAGTTAATATAAAACACAATTTTATACAATATAGTCGGGGGTCCCTGCTCCATCTCTCTATCAGTTTGGGGGTCCTTGGCCTGAAAAACATTGAAGACCCCTGATCTAAAGCATAAACCCTGGTAAAAGTTTGAATTGTTTTTACTATTTCTTGGTTCATTGCCCAGCAACCAGCGGAGATTCTATTAAGTTATTGGTCCTGACCAAGAACAAAGCCTCTGTAATGCTGGAATTATTTTTCTGTGAAGATACAGGTACGCATCTTTGCAAACCTGCGTGTCAAGCAATCTGATTAGTTGATTTTAGCTCCTGTCATGTTCAAAACAAACGTAAATGTAGTACAGTGCATGTTCGCCTACACGCACACTGCAAAGGCATAATTCCAGCGTAAAACCTTTATTTGTTGTCATTTTTACATTTCAGTTTTGGTACAAATTGAGCAATAAGCAAGATGTATTGTGTAAGATAGTGAGCTTTAGAGAAGCTGGTGGCCAGATTTGGTTAGGACTGTTTCAGTGAAAGTAATTTAAATACAACAAGACATTAATTAAACTTATCATTGCAGTTGAATACACCTTCTTCACTTATTTACAGCAATGGTTGTCAAGCTATTTGTTTGGGTTGTTCTTTTACACAATTTTTATCGACACCTGCAAGCTAATTAGAAATAAGTATTTATGCCGCCATGGTAATTGCATTTCATTTATTGCCCAAGCAGTATATTTTTCATTGACCCATCAAGATACTTTTTTTTTTTTGAGAACGACATATTTGTAGCTTTGCATCATTTTGGAGGCACAGCAGCACTTAATACTAATAACACAAGGGTAAAACTGTTACCAATCAAATCATTGCACAATGGTAATTTCATCAAAGAGCTTGTTCGCCAGAAAAGTCATGCTAGTCCTTTAATCAAGTAGACAATAAGCATGATGGCTAACATCCAAGGTCTCTAATGGACAGGCAGTTGGCATAATTTCTGCGATCTCTGACAGCGGAGCTCATTTTTATTCAGGCAAAGGAATCCTTCAACGTGAGGGAACGCTTCTAAAGTGTTTGGAGATGTTAATCTCAGGCTAATTTTGTTATGAAGACAGTATGAGTTGATATCGACAAGGAAGACTGCTGGCTCACATCCAGGGCAGCTAATGATGTATGAGGAGCAATAATGGTGTCTTTGGATGACAAGAGTGCTATATTCTCAGAGATGAGACTAACCATCTCAACAATATGGTTTGTGATGTTGTTTTGACATGCAAATAACTATTTTTGCATGAAAAGAAAGAAATACCTCAAAGAAGTTATCTGGCGCTGTTGGCGGTCTTTGTTGGTCAAGTTACCTTTATTTTGCAGGTCATAGCGTTGCTTCCAAACTAGTCAGGGAAAGGCATCATGGTGCAGCTCACTTTTTGGATGTCCTGTCTGAAAGCCAATGGTAGCGGCATGGCACGAGGGTTGGCATTGTCAGGCTCATCATATCTTGACAATTACAAAATGGATTGCTATAAAATAAAGTACAAAATATTGGCGGTATCCAGAGGACGCATTTTACAGAGGTTGGTAATCCTCTGACTTCTTCTCTAGCACTATCAGGAGGTTGACCTTTGTGGTTCAAATCAAGATCTTAATAGGAATGACCATGAACTTTTCTAAAGATATTCAGGGTTCCTCTCGGTCAGGGGTCGGCACCCTTTTCTATCCAAAGAGCCATTTTGCCCTATTTTCCACCAAATAAAATTTGTCTGGAGCCGCAAAAGCTATTTGATATCACAGCTTATAAAGTTTTATATATAGTTATATTATATATACAAAAACTATAGTTTGTTGTATTTGTGAAATCATAGAACAAGAATAAAGACAATTCTTGACATTTTATTGCTATTCTACCTGTTGGAACAATATCAAACTCTTATGAAGAGGAGAAAAAAAAACTTGCTCAGTTTGCTGCCGCAGTTGAGAAATCGCTCTTTATCGCTCATCTCCAGCGTGATACTGTTCAGCAAATGCTGTGTGCTTGTTCTGGAAGTGTCTTCCAACATTACATTTTTTGTTGTTTGTTAATTTCTCGCCACATTTCAATCATACAGGTAAACCAACATCGTTGGCAGTGACAGCAAATGAATACGTCCACGCAGAATTAAACGCTCTATTTTCCTCCGTGACTTTTCTTTTTTGGATTTATCCATTGATAGTTTACCGAGGGTTTATGTTGCGCCAATACTTAATGATAATAATAAAATATTAAACACGGGGCTCCGTAATCTGCCCCAAGACGGCACCAACTTTGTTCACTTCTCCCACACTTCACCAGAACCTCTTTTTCTCCTTCCGTCTTATCCTCCACAATAAAAGCACCAAACACATACACAGGAACACTGCTTCCTAGAGAGCTCTTAACGTGCTCAACATAATAGCTTACAATAGTTTACCGAGGGCGGGGTCTGCAAATCATAATTATCCACTTGCAGTGAAAGGCGACGTAATAGGATGTGATGCACATTTTAGTTGACAAACTATTAAAACGTTTTGTGTTTTGGCGGCGTGTCCAGCGGTGTTAGCAGCCCTACGGAGCGGACGTCTGAAGTCATGGTCAGCGGCTTTGAGGAGGACGGACACAAAACTATTGTGAAGTCCACACAAACTATAAAGGAAGTAAACATGGATTGCTCTCCAGAACGACAGAGACTTCAGTCACCAGCAGAGCAAAGTATCAAGCACGACCTTTCATTATTAAAGACCACTTTACTACTCTGTCGTATTTTTTTAACTAAGCAACCAATCTACTTCCTGTTTACACTGGCACCTTCATGCCCAGTGTACGTGAATAGTCACGTGATATTCGTTTTCAGGCATGTTAGTCTGGACGGAGATCATCTCAAACGATGCTGAAACATTTTTGTTTTAAAACTCCAAACTCCTCACCAGTACTAGTGTGGATGTAGCCTCGGGGAGCCGCCACAGAGAGGCTGAAGAGCCGCGGGTTGCCGACCCCTGCTCAAGGATAAACTCTTTAATTATTTTGGTTCTCTTTTCTATTTAGTGCCACCAGCAGGTCAAACTTTTCACTTATTCAGTAAAATTGCTCAACGTCTACACTATGCTAATAATTCTGGTGATCCTCTGACCTTTTGTTTTGTCTGAGTGAAATCCCTTGAAAAAAAAAGGATTCCGATGAAATTCGGTGCACATTTAGCACAGACATTCATGGTCGCCAGAGAATGATTTTGCTAAACGGAATGGCATTGCATTCAGCCTCAGCAGTGTTTAGTGATATATAGAAGATGTTAGTATAACATTCCAAACTAAGATGGTGAACCTTATACTTTCTAAATAGCTACATGCTAGTACTATCACTGTGAGTATGTTTACATGCTGCAGATTCCTTAAAGCACCGTTGGGCCTACATGCAGCTTTATCGAGCTACTAGCATGGCTTTGCACTTTTAGTCTTGTTAAAATCCAGATTTTTGTATTCTTGATTTTTTTTATCCTGATTTTACTTTTTTATTTTATTTATTATTATTATTTTTTATTCACAATAAATAAAGATGATGCTATTAAATAACCAAAGGTTATTACATACTGATTACTTCGACTTATTCATGCTAAGCATTGTAAGACATACCAGCCCTTGGCCATTTGAATGCATGAATAACTTGTCTCAAAGTCTTTACCTTTCCCTTCCACATACAGGAACTCCTCATTAACATCCTGCTCTCCATTATTCTTTTTCTCAATCTTTAAGGATTGTGGCCAAGGTCACACGGCCCTCTGACGTCACCCTGAATTCACAATTAAACTGCTCTCAGATCACCACTTCATGTGTGTCCTTCCGGTATGCTTATGTCCCAACAAGCACATCTTCGATTAAACTTGACACAGACTGCTCCTCCAATCCCTCGTGCATTTCCTCCTTTTCTACTTTAACCCCAATCCAACCCGAGCCTGCTAGTGAGCGCTCTCTGCATTGAGAAAAAGTCAGAGGCCAGCCAATAAGCTGGCTGGCTTCCCCTGCATTATAAAAGGACAGAACCCCAGCGCTAATTGGTTTTCATTTTGATCTTGCCAGCCTTTGAATATGTCTCCCACCCCTCGGGTAATGGAATGGCCCTGACCACTTTAATTACCCACCACTGTAGAGAGAGAGAGCACAAGTCAGAGGAAGAGAATGAGATGGAATAAAAGAGGAGATGATGGCATGATGGGAGAACAATACAGTGGCTGGAGGCTGAGTGAGTGACAGAAAGAAAGAGAGAAGGGAGTCGAGGAGGGAATTATGCAGTAGGTGTAGGAATTTACCCAGTGGCCATGACCATAACCTTGTTTTCAGTGTGTGGCGTGTCCCATACATAGATGATATGGTCACGACGATTACAGGGTTGAAGGCTGACAGTAAAAGAGACATAAAAAAAAGAGTGGTTAAATGATGAAGATGCATACTCATGTACTTTTAGTAGGGTTGCTTCCCCTTTGGGACACAGTTGATGTTGGTGAAATACACAGATTTGCTAAGCTGAGAAGCAAAAACATTTTTTTTAAATTTTTGCTTAGAGGTTGAAAATAAGAGTTCGGTGTTGGACTAGAGTCAGACAATGTGTTTACAAATGACATGGCAAACAATGCAATACTTGTGAAGACGTTTCACTTTGTACCAAAAGTGTCGGAACAGTCAGGGGATCCTGTACAAACTATTGTGCCAATCCAGTGAAGATATTTCA
This sequence comes from Anarrhichthys ocellatus, assembly GCF_004355925.1. NCBI lineage: Eukaryota > Metazoa > Chordata > Actinopteri > Perciformes > Anarhichadidae > Anarrhichthys > Anarrhichthys ocellatus. Next base: position 77,287 of record NW_022280153.1, on the reverse strand, counting down.
CTGTAAGTATAAAATGTCAATCTCATGGTAGCGCTGTATAGGATCAACCAGGTAATAAGGATTCATACTTTGGGGACAATGAATGGCTTTACATCTTATTAAGGCAAAACATCCAATAGCTGTTGAGATATTTCAATCTGGACCAAAGAAGTCGACTAACCGACTTACTGACATTGCCATTGCCGTCTCAAGAGCAATGCTCATCCTAGCATGGCTAAAAAAAGTCCCATCCAAATGATGTAACCTCTGTAAAAAAAAAAATAAAAAAAGATTGCCAGAAATAGATTAATTACCTGTGGTAGATCATATCTGCCCTCATCATTAATTCTGTAGGTAACTTGATCTTAGGCCATGCTCTAGTCATTATGCTCTCTGGAAGTCAGTGTCTGTACCCGGCACACCAATCTTTAACATTACTGCACAGATTGTGAGAACAAACCAACAGAGTGGCGAGTCGTCTCTGCCTTAATGGAGCATAGCAGGGCATTAGTTCAGGCAGGGCACTGAAGTAAACTTGCGTTATTAGCTGTTTGGTATTTGCTGTTTCATTCGTGCTTCACCATCACAGGCTCACACCTGCTGTGTGGCTAACTAGCAATTGGCTAACTAGTACAGCTAACTGCACAATCATAAACATCTCGATCTAATCTTCATGTATGTGTTCATCAAGGGGGGCAATAGCTTAGAAAAACTAGTAACTTGCTACACGTTTTTTCAACATCAGAACTGATTACAGATCTTATTTGTTAATATCTATGAAGTATTTGAAAGGATTCAGAATTAATGAAATGGTATAAAAACCCCAACCCTATTTATTGGACTATATACCCGTATGTATGATAGTGAATGTCTTCTGTGTGTGTGTGTGTATATATGTGTATACTGTGTATATATACTATGAGCCTTGGATGCTGATATTAGTGGCTTTGGGGCATGGTCAATGGGCCATGGTTACTGCCTGAATGTCTACGATCTTGGGCTGGGACCAATAGATCATTTTGGGGAGAGGGACTGTGAGTCAGGGAGTTTTTGGGAAGAGAATATACAATTTTGATCTTGAGGGTCAAAAGGGCATGGCTCTGAGGTCTTTTCTTTTCCTGAGACATACAGTGAATGCAGAAAGAAAAAAAAAGTGACGTAAGGACCATCAGTTATGTTATCTTATGAGTGATTCATTCGGGTACCAAACCACACAAAAGATTTTCACCAAGTGTATTAATGTCAAATGAAATGTTAAAATGATGCGTGACGTTACATGCTGCGGATCTCCACGAGCCACTTTCAACAGCAGATTTCATTTTCTCTCCTGTTGTGGCTTTTTAAAGTGTCACTTGCTGGTAACTGACACTTCAAACATGGACTAACCACTGGCCCGCCAGATTGTCCCAAATCAAAAAGCGATTGTACAACAATATTGCAGAATAAAAACCTTAAAAAAGCAACTTTTCTGAATTCCAGCACATCAATCAGATTCCGTTTGAATTTGTATCAAAAAAGGATCTCTTTGTGCCTCAGTCATCTTGAGAATGTTCTACGTTTTAGTTCAATTACAAACAAATCACCAGATTTGGAGTTACAGTCGGCTGATTAGCATTTTTTTTTTTTGCAGCATCATGTGCCAATCAGCCTCGAAAAAGCACAGAGAAGTCAGTCGAATCAGTTCTGCAACACGCTGCTGTCATCTCCAATCTACCCCATGGTGGTGTAAAAGGGAAAAATAAAGCCAAATGTTGTTTGTTAATCTATTGAGACTGCAGCACTACCAAAAGCTTCAAGTCGCTCTAATCTATCTACACCCACCCATCTCATAAGAAACACTAAGCTAAATGCTACAATCTCCTTCATTTAATTCCCCTTTTGTCATAACGTGAGAGTTGTAGATGTAGACTAGGAGAAAGGTCCCTGGAAACCCCTGTAGCGTATGGTATGTAGGACATAAGCAAGATCGGAGTTTACCCTCTGCTGCCGCCCATTGAAAATGCAAAACATTTGCCTGACCGATGTCTCGACTTCATGCGTTGTTTTCCCCATAACCCATCTGGCTGAAGACTTTGGCTGCCTGAATATTCTGCGATTAGCGTCCTAGTGAGAGCTCTGTGCCTTCTGCTGACCTGCATGATGGGCCGCTGTCAAGAGTTGGGGAGGACCACCAACAAACCACACAGTCTCTCCTGCTGTCATCCCTCAGCTCACGCTGCCACAGGTACTGTCCATTCATCATGTTATGTTTGTGGGGCGTTCAAAGGAATTATCTAATGTCTGCTTCTGTATCACCATAGGTTTCTCAGTTATCAAATCTGGACGTGTCCCATTCCTGCTCGTATTCGAAGTTGTCTTTGATCACTATCTTTCCTCTTTTTATTTTCATCACTTCATCTTAATTCATTAATAATGAGTGTACATTTATTTTTATTTTTTTCTTAACGGACTTGATATTTCTAGATTGTGTGGATGGTCTTTTCCTAGAATACACTTGCTGGATGATGAGACATGTGTGTAGTGATCCACGGCAGCTACCTGCCTCATTAAAAAAAAGGTATTGCCTGCCTCATTTAGTACCATTGAACTAGATAGGTTTCTAAATGTCACTCTAGATGTCACTCTAGCATCAGTTTCAACGAAGCTCTTTCATTTGATTGTTTATACCACACTATAAAATGTGATGACAAATTATGTGGATCAGCATTGAATTTGATCACGTATAGTGCACGTTACCATTTGCAAAATGCTCACTCAATCTCATGGGAGGAGGTTTCATTGTCGTCCTCGGCACTCACTTCGTCTTCTTTCACATCCTCCTTCCTGTTTCCGCTCTTCTCACTCATTTTCCACTCCACTTTTCTGCTCCTCTGCTATCCCCCCCCCCCCCATTTTCAGAGGAGTGTCTTTAGTTTGAAGTGAAATATTTCTACAAGGCTTGTGACCTTAGAATCTCAATTGCACTCACAGCAGGTTCACACACACACACACACACACACACACACACACACACACACACACAC